>NW_026131849.1:0-42526 GCF_903995435.1 Acomys russatus | reverse complement strand
ACAATTACCAACTAGCTTAGGGAATATTACACTAAGTAGGGCTGAAGGGTCATAAGAATTAGAGACCTTGGAGGAAACAGTGTCATATGAACCATGACAAGAACACTACATCAGGAACTCGTAATAATATTGTGACCTCATGAGACCTACAGAAACCGTATGTCCAATAATTCTGCCACAAAAGAGTTCTTTTTCTAATTGTTGTCTTTAGACCAATATAGACATAAGAATTTACAAGAAACTACTGCTAGAACCCAATCTATACTTTCAACACAGTAAAGACATTTAAAAACAGAAAGTCTTCTAGTAAAAGGACTAAAACTAGATATTCAGATATTTGTTTTGATAATCACTGGATACTGTATATACTTTTCTACTCCATTCCTTTTACATTTTAATATATAATCTATTTTGTACTTAGACATTAAGCTTAAGACCCAGTGGTATAAAGAGAACACATTTTTTTCATAATAATAGAGAGAAATGACAAACTATTTCAACTAAAGCCAATGGTTTTAAAAGGCCTACTCAGGAGACATATCTCATGGTAAGGTTTTGGCAACTTGAAGATTTTTTATTTGCTTTCTCATTTTCTCATCTTGTTAAAACAGGATTGAAAAACCATAACTGTGAACTACTGATTCTCTTAACCCTATATCTCAAATGCTAGCATGTGTGACTTTAGTACTCCAGTTTTTTCAAATAAGTATTTGTTATTCAAGGTGTGTGTGTGTTTGTGTGTGTGTTTGTGTGAGTGTGTGTGTTTGTGTGTGTGTTCAAGAATGCCACTTTCTTTCCAGCCATAGGAAAAAATTGCAGGCATCCTCTTTTCTTCTATGTGGGCTCTAAAAATTGGGGTCACAATCTCACATGTAGTGAACAGATTTTTTCTTCATCAATTATTTGACACTTAAAGAGGATAATACAACAGACTCCATTTACATTATTCCAAAGATATATGGAATACCAAGATTTAGAACCTGCAATTTGCTCATCTGGGATTCACTTAATGTCCTTATTGATCATTTTATTGTATGCACTTCCTGTATAAAAAACAAATTTCAGGTTTTCATTACATACCACCATCATATAATACCTGGGTGGCTTTACTGTAGTTTCATCATCAGAATCAACAATTAAAACCCAGGCTTGAATTTCACTGGGGTGTTCATGCAGAAAAATTATCAAAACCCTTTCCATTTTTGCCACCACCATTTTTGAAACTTTGAGAGTCAAATCCAGTTAAAACCCAGCCTAAAATCCACTCTAATGTATCTGTCTACTAAGAAGTTCTTTACATTTATAGCATGCATTACGTACTTTCCTTGTATCTAATCCAGATATAAGTGTGAAGAAGACACCAAGTTGAAAAGTACCAAAAGGAAATATACACCAAATAATTTATTAGAAACCTAATGGATGCAGGGAAGGTATTTCACTTTGATTAAAGTTCACTGCTCACTCCTTAAACCATCGTAGTATAAAGACTCTTCTGTCTGCTTCTCTGTTCTCTTCTTTTATAAAATTGCCTTCCATATATAAATAGAAAAATGGTTTATTCTAAATCTAATTGAAGAAGAGATAGATCTAAAACAGCATCACAAGAGGAACATGTACGTACCATTACAGAGTTTTTCTTGGCTGCCAACACTGCCCTCATCACAATGTTTTAGTTATACCTGTATCGGCTAATAATATCACCATTCATCCTCAATCTGAGAGTTTCCATCCATAAAACTATAATCAGTCCAGATTCATGTCACACACCTAACAAAATATACAAGCTTCCTTACTGTATACTGATTCTTCCTGCACAGAAATACAGCGGCTGAAATTAAAAAAGATGTGCCCTTCAAAGTGGGAGACAAATATGTCATACTCTCCAATTTGGGTTGAGCACAGGACAGAAATGCTTCCCATTCTGTCCGTTAATAGCTTGGAGCTAATGACCAACTGTTTCTTCCGATAGGACCATAGTGTCAAAAACAACAAATGTCAGTATATTATATGTACTCAACTTTTTTGAAATAAAAAGTGCTTAAAAACATGAATGATGTCCCTATGTGGCTTAGTATTTCAGCTAAGAATATGAATTTTTGTAATACTGGTTGTCGTATTGAAGGCCTATGTTCTTCCAGCTATGCTTAGAGAACTGCTGTACTGCATAAGGTATTACACGCAATCTACCTATAAAGTATGCAAGAAAAGCACCCTTATCATTTTTTGCTACTCTTCATAGGTAGTGAACTCAGGAATTTCAGATTCCCTAACCTTTGCTCTTTCCTTTGACATTTCTTGTCAGAAAATATATGTGAGAACTTATATTAAAAATGAGCAGTTGCTGTTATAGCTATCAAAGGGAGAATTTTTAAAAAATGTTTTTGAATAGATGAGAGGGGTTGTGTATTCCACAACTAATAGAGGAAGTCAGAATAGATCTTTGGGATGTTGGTTATCTACTTTCACTTTCATGTGGGTTTTATGGATTGAACTCAGGTCATCAAGCTTGCACAGCATGTGCATATAAACCTTCAGCTATCTCACCAATGTAAAGTAATATCTCTTATAAAAAAGACTTAAAGTGTGCTATATCATTTCTTAGTAAAAAATAATGCCATTGAAATATCACCCCACAAAGTGCAATTTTCCATCGGGTTCTATAAAACTCAGGATCCTCAATATGCCATACAAGGTTAACAACTGTATATAGTTCCATAATAACAATCCCCAACTGCGAGGTGGAATTCTGGTCAGTTTTCGATGAAGGCTTTTACTTGAGAAAACGTAAAGCCATCCCAGGACATCTCAGTGTGCACTACACATCAGCATGGCCTCTGTTCCTGTTCACAAACCTAACACTCTTTTGCCTTTACCTGAATTAGTAAGGAATTTGTGTAACACAGCCCCCAACTTAAATATTTTGGTAAATTTGAATTAGCTCCCCAACTCACAAGAAAATGAAATTGTCAGGGTTTACAATGATTTTCCTGGGAATTGTTGCTTTAGGTCAACAGTCTCACAATATGTCTTCAGAGTACATTACAAATGTCTTCACTAAAGAGACCATGAGAAAACTGTATTTATCATTGGTAATGTAGGATGGAGAGTGTAGATAGAAGCTTTAGCCCTGCTGAAGATGACTGAAGAAGAAATGCAAGGTGAATGAGTGGACAGTGGGCCTAGGAAATATTTCAGGGGATTTAGTCAGAAAGAAGGCGTAGAAATATGGAAATTTCTCAGGGAATAATGTAGTCAAGAATGTCATGCCTTCATCTAATATCAGGACACTGTGATTATATGTTTATGGAGATAAATCCATCACATATCACGAGCTACATGTTTCCCACGTTTTGAGCATTGTCTTACAGATTCACAGAAATGGTCATTACGATTGTCCATTTGTACTTTGGTAAGTTCTACTCTTGGACAAGCTTTTGGGTATATTTTGTGCACTGTACATACTCCACCTACAAACAGCCAATAAATGGAAAGAAACAAATAGTACACCTAATGCTGCCTTCAACTAATATTCCCTTCTGTGCCACTCAAAGTATTGTAAGGTTTGTGATCCTCTAAAGTCATCAATGCTACAAGGAAGTAATGGGCCTTGGTCAAACTTCTTTCAGCAGGTGTAGAGGTAACAGCTGCCTGACATCTTACAGGCCTTGCTCTGACTCTAGTGTGTCCATGATCATGCTTGTCCATCAGTTTTCTAATTTTCTTCAACAAATTGTAAAACTCTTCTTGTGTTATCTTCTGGCCAATTTAAAGCAACTCTAATTTACAGAAAATTCAGGAATGAGCTTTATGAATAGAAGCAATGAGGCCAATTATTCCTATGTGAATCTATACCTTATAAGATAAGAAATTGGCACACTTTTTTGTTAATTAAACATCAAGTGCCTTCATTATGCACAATAACTCTTGTGAAAAGATATGTCAAGATGGAGCCATACACAATACTCAGATAGGAATGCATAGTATTGAGTGCTTGAGGCAAGTCAGACTAAATACCATGAACTGGTAGCTAAAATAAATAGTAAATACACAATCAAGCAAGTAAATTCCATTTCCATTATTTCAATGAAGTAAAAAGAATGTCAAAGTTATAACTCATTGAGAAAAAGATTCTTTGTCAGCAGCATTATCAATTCTTACTTCATCCTCTTTTCCTGCTGATGTCTCTCCATTTTTCAATCACATAAAAGTAGAATCTAAAACCAATTAAGCCCAATCTTTGTAAGGTGTTCTTAGCCATTTCAGACATATATGAAAACTCTCACATAACCTTTAATTCTCTACAGTTTGGCTACATTTGACTATCAATTTTAAATACTGAATATTTCATAAAAGCACTACTCGTATGAGATTTTAAAACAGCAATAATCCATGGGCATGAAGATTAATTACATAAATATATTAATTTAGAGACCACATTGATTCTATGTCCATTAAGCAAGATAATGACAAGTACATTCATCATTGGGGCTGGAGAAGTCCCCAGCTTTGTGTTCTCGATCAGACTTATAGTACCACACATGTATATGCCATCCATTCTTTCAGAAATGAGTCAGCTCCCACATAACATTGATGCAACTACTGCTAACATGGAAATATTTTCCCATGCCAGTCTTAATTGTTGATCACAGTGTTCACTGATGGACAAACCATGAATAGGTTTTTTTCTGCCTGCTTTTGCTTAGATAATTCAGTCTAGTATTATGAAAGCTATACAACAAATAAAAAACTTAATACACATTTTGATTATTATTTCTTTATGGTTAAATTAAGGCTTGAAAAGATGCCAGAGGAAAGACATATAAAGAATGTGCCAAGATGAATCTTCGAATATGGATCATCCTGATTCAGACTCAGAAGTATGGGCAGTAACAGCCGTTGAGTAGAACTAAAAACTGTTATCACTCTACTGTTGTTTTTTACTTAAATTTGTCGCAAATATTTGTAAACAGACACACTTGCTCTTACTCTCACTCTCTCACAAACACACACTCACAAACACATGCATATTTATAGTGTTGGCTTTTCAATTTCCTGCAATATGTTAAAAATTATGTTTAAAACTATAGGGTTCTGCCTCTGTTTCTTATTATTTGAGTCTCATTCTATCTCAGTAGTAAAATATATTATCTTATTTGGAAACCCTGGTTGAGTTTGCAGAAGTTCGACCTGCTACTTGGAAAATGCTACATGAAACAATTCAGAACTAGGCATCATCTCAGTCGAATACAAGAACAAACATGAACGCAAATACAAGCAAGAGTACAAGGACAAGTATTTCTTGTATGGATTTTACACCGCTGATCTCAAGTAGGTACAATGACCCTTCTAGAATTTTAAGATTTAATTCCCATGATTTTCAAAGTGGTCAGGAGTTTTAACATAGCATTCTGTTTGTGAAATCCCAGGTGTCATGTCCAACTTTACTCAATTTCTCTAAATAATTTGATGTGAGGATTCAGAGAAATATATGTAACTGTGGTCTCACAGATTCAAGCAATCACTGATGATACGCTTTAGAAATCTCAGTTAAAAATGCTCCTACTCCTCTTTTTTCAGTGAATATGTATTCTTCATATTTTGTTCAAAGCTTGGATCAGACTTTATACTTCATTCATCTATGAGTAGATGAGTTGCTTCTGTTTTTAAATTTTAAATGACATTTATATTGTCATCACAAGGACAACACTTGATACTTTATCCATGTATTGACAAGTGTGTCACCTCTGCATTTTAAATATTATTATTACATTTATCTTGTTCATCGCATGGACCACATTTAATACTTCATTCAAATATTGGTATATTAATTGCTTCTGTTTTTAAATTTTAGTACTACACTTATTTTGTTCATCCCTTGGACCACAGTTGACAGTTCATTCATCTATTGGTAAATGAGTGGCCCATGCATTTAAAATTATATTATTATACTTATTTTCTTCATTGCATGGAGCACACTTGACACTTTATTCATTCATGAGTAGATGAGTTGCATCTGCTTTTAAATTCTTATTATTACATTTATTTTGTCATCACATGGACCACACTTGTTACTTTATTCTTCCATTGATTGACGAGTCGCTTCTACATTTTACATTTTATTATTACTTTTATTTTCTTCATTAGTTGGACCACACTTGGTAGTTCACCCATCTATATGGAGATGATGCGCTCTTGCGCTTTAAATTTTATTATGACATTTATTTTAATCATCACTTGTAGAACATTTGCTACTACATCCATATATTGGTAGAGGAGTTGCTCCTGCTTTTTAAATTTTATTATGACTTTTATTTGTTCATCGCTTAGACCACACTTGATATTTCATCCATCTAATGGTAGATGAGTCGCTTCCATTTCTAAAATTTTATTAATACATTTATTTTGTTCATGGCTTGGACCACCCTTAGTACTTCATTTATCTGTTGGAAGATGAGTCATTCTTGCTTTTTAAATATTATTATTTCATTTAATTTGTCCATCGTTTAGACTGCACTTGATAATTCATTCATCTATTGATTGATGAGTCACTTCTTTTTTTATTTTATTATTACTTTATTTTTTTCATAGCTTGGAGTACACTTGATACTTCATTTATCTTTTTGTAAATGTGTCATTGCTGCTTTTTAAGTTTTATTATTACATTTATTTTGTTCATCATTTGGAAAACACATGATACATCAGCCATCTGTAACTAGATGAATCGCTACTGAGTTTTATATATTATTATTACATTATTTTATTCATTGATTAGACACACTTGATATTTCATTCATCTATTGAAAATGAGTCGCTTCTACTTTTTAAATTTTATTATTAGTTTATATAGTTTATTGAATGGTCCACACTTGATACATCTTTCATCTATTGGTAGATGAGTAGCTCCTCCGTTCTAATTTTTATTATTACATTTATTTTTTCATTGCTTGGCCCACACTTTTTACTTCATCCATCTATTGGTAGATGAGTAGCTCATGCTCTCCTGGACTCTGTGTACACTCTCCTTGGTCCCACCCATGCTGACCAGTACTCCCTCTAGGCTTTAGGGGAATGAATCCAGAGACAGTTATTCAGAGACATAAAGAGAGCCAACAAAAGAGAAAAATGGTTGGGCTTAGTGTGTGTTGTGAAGTCAATATCACAATAATTAAATAATAAATAAATAAAATTAAAGATAAATTTATGAAAAATTATTTTATGAAAATTTGTTTTAGAAATAAATTTTTATTTCATAAAAATTTATATAATGAAAATATCATTTTTGTATAAAAATATTATTTCATAAAAACATTTATGTTATAAATGAATTTTATTTTCTATGTAAAAGAAAGCATCCAACCTTGCTAAACTTCCATAGTGCTGGCCCCACTTTCCCATCTCTGCCTCTGTCTATCTCTGACCTGGCCCTCAAGTCCCCAATCAGCTCCTGACTGTTTGCCATGCCCAGAATTCCGTAACCACGCCCACTCACCTCCAGGCCCTGCCCACACTCACTAGGACTCTGCCCACTTGTCCTTATCCCTACCCCTGCTCTGCAGGACCCTACCCACACTCTACAGACATGAATATGGAGACATCTAGTGAGAGACATCAAAAGAGACACCAAGAGATTCAAAGTGGGCAGGGCATGTTGTGCGTGATGACTGCAAGATCTTAATAATTAAATGATAATTAAGTAAAATTAAATAAAACTTCAGAAAAAAATTATTCTATAGAAAAAATTATTTCATAGAATAAAGTGTAACCAGGAAATATCATCATATTGGCCAGAGGTAATCAGGAAATGACACCATAGAGGGCATGGCCAAACTATAAGGGGTGGAGCATAACCAGAAAATGACATCACCATGGGCGGACTGTAACTAGGAATTTCTTTCTTCATTGCTTGGACCACATTTGATACTTCATCTATCCATTGCTGGTTGAGTTGCTCCTGCTTTTTAATTTTTTTTATTTTTTAAATTTATTTTGTTCATCACTTAGACCACAGTTGATACTTGTTCACTTGTTCACATTTGATACTTGTTGATATATGTGTCGCTTCTGATATTTAAATTTTATTTTACATTTATTTTTTTTCCTCGCTTAGACAACACTTGATAATTCATTCCTCTATTGGTAGATGTGTCATGTCTGCTTCTTAAATTATATTAATACCATTATTTCATTCATGGCTTGGAGTACATTTCTTACTTCATCCATTGCTTAGTACATGAGTCGATCATGCTTTTTAAATTTTATTATTACATTTATTTTGTTCATTGGTAGGACCACATTTGACACTTCATCCATCTATTGGTACATGTGACACTTCTGCTTTTTAAGTTTTATTATTACATTTGTTTTGTTCATCTCGTGGTCCACATTTGATACTTCATCCATCTATTGGTAGTTGAGTCACTCTTACAATTTAAATTTTATTATTAGTTTTATTTTGTCATAGCTTGGACCACACTTGGTACTTCATTCATCTATTGGTAGTTGTCTTGCTTCTATTTGTTAAATTTTATTTTTACTTATTTTGTTCATGTATTGGACCACCCTTGATACTTGGTTTATCTCTTGGTAGATGAGTCACTCTTGCTTTTTAAATTTCATTATTCAATTTATTTCTTCATCGCTTTGCCCACACTTGATAGTTCTTTCTAATATTTGTAGATATGTCGCTCATGCTTTTTAAACTTATTATATATAATTTCTTCACCGTTTGGAATACACTTAATGCTACATCCATATATTGGTATTTGATTCACTTCTACTATTTAAATATTATTACTACATTTATTTTGTTCATGTAGTGCACTACACTTGATACTTCATCTATCTATTGGTAGATGAGTTGCTCCTGCTTTTCAAATTTTATTATTAATTTTATTTTATTCATTGCTTGGAACACACTTGATAATTCATTGACATATTTGTAGATGAGTCACTTCTGTTTCTTAAATTTTATTACTACATTTGTCTTGTTTATAAAAAAATTATTTCATTAAAAATTCTATTTTATAAAAATAATTTTATTTGCTAAACTTCAATTGTGCTGTCTCCTCTTTCCCAACTTCCATCTCTGCCTCTGTCCTTCTCTGTCCTCATCCTCAAGTCCCTACTCAGATCCTGACTCTGCCACGCCTAGCTGTCAATAGCCACACACACACATTTCTGGGCCAAGCCCATATGCTCCAGGACTCTGCCCATGCTCACATTAACCCAGCCCATGCTCTAAAGGATTCTTCCCACACTCTAGGGGCATGAATACAGAGAAATCTAGAGAGAGACAGGAAGAGAGACAAAATGGGTGTGGCTTAGTGTGCCTGGTGACAACAATATATTAATAATTAAATAATAAATGAAATTAAATAAAAATTTAAGTTTATAAAAAAATGATTTTACAGAAAAATTTCATTCAATAAAAATCATTATTTTATTATAATATTTATTTTACAGGAAACAGTTTTATTTTACAAAAAAATCCATTTTATAAAAATTTTTTCACATAAAACATTTTTAGTTTATAAAAAGGATTTATTTTATAAAAAAATTCCACTTTTTAAAAAAAATATTATTTTATAAAAAGAGAATTGTCCTAACTTGATAAACTTCCATGGTGCTGGCTCTTCTTTCCAAATTCCCATCACTAGCTCTATCCCTCTCTTTACTGGCCTCAAGTCTCTACTCAGCCCCTGACTCTGCCTCAATGAGGAGTCCAGAGCCATGCCCATGCACATCCAAGCCACGCCCAAGATCTCCAAGACTCCACCTATCCTCTCCGAGGCCCCGCCAATGCAGATCCAGGCCCCAACTATGCTGTCCAGAACTCTCCCCACACTCTAGGGAGATGAAAACAGAGAAACCTAGTAAGATACATCAAGAGAGACTCCAATAAAAACAAAATGCGTGTGGCTTACTATACATGGTGACATCAATATTTTAATTATTAAATAATAAATAAAATTGAATTAAAATTTATAAAAATAAATGTATTTATCAAAAAATATTTTATAAAAATACATTTCATTTTATAAAATAATTATTTTATAAAATAAAGTTTTATTTTATAAAAAAATTTTATTTTTTAAAAACAAAAAATGAGTCCAAACTTGCTAAACTTCCATTTTGCTATTTCCTCTGTTCCACTCTGTCCATGATCTGAAGTCTCCTCTCAGCTTCTGATTCTGCCATGCCTAGGAGTCTGAAGTAACAACCACATACTCCCATGACACACCCACGCAAAACAGGACTCTGCCCATTCTCTCATAGATGCCAACCACTTTCTCAAGGACTTTGCCCACACTCACCTTGGTCCTACCCAAGCTCTCCAGAACTTCACCCATGCTGTCTTTGGCCACGCCCACACTCTACAGGACTCAGTCCACACTATAGAGACATGAATACAGAGACATCTAGTGAGAGACATCAAAAGAGACAACAAGAAAGACAAAGTGGGTGGGTCTTAGTGTACATGGTGATGCCAATATCTTAATAATTAAATAAATCAATAAAATTAAATAAAAATTTAGGAAAAGAATTTTATTGTATAGAAACAATTATTTTATGAAAAAAGTGTAACCAAGAAATGACATCGGTGTGCGCTGACCTTAACAAAGAAATAACATCATAGAGGGCATGGCCAAACTACAAGAGGTTGAGCATAACCAGGAAATGACTTCGCAGTGGGCGGAGCATATCCAGGAAATGATGTCACCGTGGGCAGAGTGTAACTAGGAAGTTACTTTTTTTTATTGCTTGGACAACACTAGATACTTCACTCGTTTATTAGTAGAAAAGTCACTGCTCCTTTTAAAATTTTGTTATTCAATTCATTTTGTTCATTGCAGGGTCCACACTTGATACTTCATTCATCTATGAGTATCTGAGTCCCTTCTACTATTTAAATTTTATTGTTACATATATTTTGTTCATCGCTTGGATCACACTTGATACTTCATCCATCTGTTGGTAGATGAGTGGCTTCTAATTTTAAATTTTGTTATTACAATTATCTTGTTCATAGCTTGGAACACACTTGAATCTTCATCGATCTATTAATAGATGAGTTGCTTTACTTTATAAAGTTTTTTACTACATGTATTTTGTTCATAGTTTGGACCACATTTTATACTTATCCATCTATTGGTAGATGATTTGTTTCTATTTTCATTGCTTGGACCACACTTGATACTTCATTCGTGTATTGGTAGATGAGTCACTTTGGCTTTTTAAATTTTATTATTACATTTTTTTTGTTGTTGCTGTTTATCGCTTGGACACTTGGTGCTTCATCCATCTATTTTTAGATTAGTCACTTTTGCTTTTTAAATGTTATTATCAAATTTATTTTATTCATCGCCAAGAACACACTTCATACTTCATTCAAATATTGGTAGATGAGTTGCTCCGGCATTTTATATTTTATTATTACATCAATTTTGTTCATCGCTTGGACCACAGTTGATGCTTCATCCATCTATTGATAAATGAGTCGCTTCCCCATTTTAAATATTACATTTTCATTTTTGTTATTCATTGCTTGGATAAAACTTGATACTTCATCTATTCGTAGATGAGTCAGTTCTACTTTTTAAATTTTATTATTACATTTATCTTGTTCATAGTTTGGACAACACTTGATACTTCATTTATCTAATGGTAGATGAATCGCTTCTGCATTTTAAATATTATTTTTACACTTATCTTGCTCATTGGTTGGACCACACTTAATACTTCATTCATTTATGAGTAGTGGAGTTTCTTCCGCTTTTAGAATTTTAATATTACATTTATTTTGTCTTTACTTGGGCCAAACTTAATACTTCATCCACCTATTGGTATATGAATGGGTTCTGCTTTTTAAATTTTATTAATACATTTATTCTGTTCTTCACTTGGACTACACTTGATACTTCAACTATGTATTGGTAGATGAGTCATTCCTTTTTTTAAAATTTTATTATTACATTTATCTTGTTCATCGCTTGTACAACACTTGATGCTTATTCCACCTATTTGTAGATGACTTGGTTCTGCTTTACAAATTTTATTATTACATTTATTTGTTCATCACTTGGAACAAACTTGATACTTCATTCATCTATTGGTATATGAATCACTCCTCTTTTTAAATATTATTATTACATTTATTTTGTTCATGACTTGGAGAATACTTTATACTTCATCTTTCTATTGGTACATGAGTCGCTCCTACATTTTAAATTTTATTATTACATGTATCTTGTTTATCACTTGGACCACACTTGACACTACATGAATCTATTGGGAGATGACTTACTTCATCTTTTTAATTTGTATTATTACATTTATTTTCTTCATTGCTTGGACCACACTTGATACTTCACTCATCTATGAGTAGCTGAGTTGCTTCTGCCTTTACATTTTTATTATTAAATATATTTTGTTCATCTCTTGAGTCACACTTGCTACTTCATCCACTGTTAGTAAATGAGTTGGTCCTGCCTTTTGAATTTTATTATTACATTTATTTTGTTCATTGCTTGGACAACACTTGACACTTCATCCATCTATTAGTAGATTAGTCGCTTTTAGTTTATAAGTTTTATTATTACATCTATTTTGTTCATCGCTTCGACCACACTTGATCTTTCTTTCATCTATGAGTAGTGAGTCATTACTCCTTTTCAATTTTTATTATTACATTTATTTTTTTCATTTCTTGGACAACACCAGAAACTCATCCATCTATTTGTAGATGAGTTGCTTTTGCTTTTTAAATTTTATTATTACAATTACTTTATTCATATCTTCTACCACACTTCATACTTTGTTCATCTTAAGGTAGATGAGTCATTCCTGCTTTTTAAATTTTATCATTACATTTATCTTGTTCAGTGATTTGACCATATTTGATACTTCATCCATATATTAGTAGATGAGTCAGTACTGCTTTTTAAATTTTATTGTTATATTTTTTTTGTTGATCAGTTTGCCAACTCTTGATACTTCATTAATATATTGGTATGTTAATTCCTTCTTTTTAAATTTTATTATTGCATTTACATTGTTAAATGTTTGCATCAAACTTGATACTTCATTCATCTATTGGCAGATGAGTCAGATCTGCATTTAATATTTTATTATTACATTTATTTTGTTCAATGCTTGGACAAAACTTGATATTTTATCATCTATTGGTAGATGTGTCACATCTGGTTTTTAAATTTTATTTTTATATATATTTTGTTCATTGCTTCTCCCAAAATTGGTACTTCACAATTCTGTTTGAAGATGAGTTGTGCCAGCTTTTTAATTTTTATTATAACATTTATTTTTTCATTGCCTAGAAGAGACTCATATACCAACAGATGAATGAAGTATCAAGTGTGGTCCAAGAGAGGAAGAAATTAAATGTAATAATAAAAATTTTAAAAGCAGGAGATACTCATCTACAAAAAGAAGAATAAGTATAAAATTTTGTCCAAGTGATTGAAAAATAAATGTAATAATAAAATTTAAAAAGGAGTGCTTCATATACCAATTGATGAATGAAATATGAAGTGTGGTCAAAGCGATGATCAAAATAAATTTAATAATAAAAGATAGAAACCAGAAGAGATATGTATATCAATAGATGAATGAAGTAACAAGTGTTATGCAAGGCATGAACAAAATAAATAGAATAATAAACTTTAAAAAACAGAAGTGACTCATCTACCAATACTCAATCGAAGTATGAAGTGTGGTCCAAGTGATAAACAAAGTAAATGTGATATAAAAATTTAAAAAAGAAGTGATTCGTCTACCAATAGATGAATGAAGTATCAAGTGTGATCCAAGTGATGAACATAATAAATGTAAAATAAAAATTTAAAAGTAGTAGAGACTCATCTACCAATAGATGGATGAAGTAACAAGTGTGGTGCAAGCAATGAACAAAATAAATGTGACAATATTATTTATATAGCAGCACTGACTAATCTACCAATAGATGGATGAAGTATCAAATGTGCTCCAAGCTATGAAGAAAATAAATGTAATAATAAAATTTAAAATGTCGGAGCGACTCATGTACTAATAGATGGGTGAAGTAACAAGTGTGATGACAGCGATGACTAAAATAAGTGTAATAACAATATATAAAAGCAGAAAGATTAATCTACCAATGGATTTACGAAGTATTAAGTGTGGTCCAAGTGATGAAGAAAACAAACATAATAATAAAATTTAACAAGCAGAAGCCTCTCATCTACTAATAGATGAATGAAGTATCAAGTTTGGTCCTAGCATTGAACAAAGTAAATGTAATAATGAAATTCGTAAAGTAAAAGCAATTCATCTACTAATAGATGAAAGAAGTATCAAGTGTGGGCCCTACGATGAACAAAATAATTGGAATAATAACATTTAAAAAGCAGAAGAAACTCATTTACTGATAGATGGAAGAAGCATCAAGTTTGCTCCAAGATATGAACAAAATAAGTGTAATAATATAACTTAAAAAGCAGAAGCGACTCATTACCCATAGATGGAGGAAGTATCAAGTGTGGTCCAAGAGATGAGAAAATAATGGTAATAATAAAAATTGAAAAGCAGAAGTGACTCACTACTCATAGGAGAAAGAAGGATCATGTGAGGTCCAAGTGATGAACAAAATAAGTGTAATAATAAAGTTTAAAAAGCACGATCAACTCATCTACTAATAGATTGAAGAAGTGTCAAGTGTGGTCCAAGCAATGAAAAAAATTATTGTAATAATAAAATTTCAAAATCAGGAATGACTCATGTGCCAATACTTCAGTGAAGTATTAATTGTGGTCCAAGCGAAGAAGAAAATAAATGTAATAATAAAATTTATTAAGCAAGAGCGGCTCCTCTTCTTAAAGATGGATGAAATATCAAGTGTTCTCCATGGGTTTAAAAAAATATATGTAATAATAAAATTTTAAAAGCAGAACTGATTCATCTAGAAATAGGTGAATTAAATATCACGTTTGCTACAAGCGATGAACAAGATAAATACAATAATAAAATTTAAAAAGCAGAGGCAACTCCTCTACCAATAGATGATGAAGCGTCATGTGTGGTCCAAGCGATGAAGAAAATAAATTTCTAATTACACTCTGCCCACTGTGTCATTATTTCCTGGTTATGTTCTGCTGACTTGACATCATTTCCTCGTTACAGTCTACACACTGTGATGTTGTTTCCTGGTTACATTTTATTTATAAAATATTTTTTTCTATAAAACAAAATTTTTTCAAATTTTTATTTAATTTTATTTAATATTTAATTTCTAAGATAATGATGTCATCACGCACACTAAGACCCACCTACTTTATCTCTCTTGGTGTTTCTCTTGATGTCTCTGTTTTCCTATCTCTAGAGCGCCTTCATCCATTTTTGGGTAGATGAGTCACTCCTGCTTTTTATATGTTATTATTACATTTAATTTGTTCATCGCTTGGACAACAGTTGATAAATCATTAATTTATTGGTATGTGAGTAGCTCGTGTTTTTAAATTTTATTATTGCATTTATGTTATTCATGGCTTGGACAACACCTGATTCTTCATTCATCTATGAGTTGATAAGTAGCTTCTGCTTTTTCAATTTTATTATTACATTTATTTTGGCATCGCTTGGACCACACTTGATACTTCATTCCTCTATTGGTAGATGAGTCAATTCTGCTTTTTAATTTTATTATTACATTTTTTTCATTGTTTGGACCACACTTGATACTTCATCCATCTATTGGTAGATGAGTTGCTCCTGCTTTTTAATTCTTATTATTACTTTTGTTTTGTTCATGGCTTGGACCACACTTCATGCTTCATTCAAATATTGGTAGATTATTCGCTTGTACTTTTTAAATTTTATTATTACATTTAATTTGTGCATTGTTTTGAACACATTGGATACTTTATCCATCTATTGGTAGAGGAGTTGCTTCAACTTTTTTTTTTTTACTTTTTTTTTAATTTATTCTTGTTACATTTCAATGTTTATACCATCCCTTGTATTCTCCCATTCCCCCACCCCATTTTCCCATTATACCCCTCCCCTATGACTGTTCCTGAGGTGGATTACCTCCCCCTATATATTCTCATAGGGTATCAAGTCTCTTCTTGGCTACCTGCTGTCCTTCCTCTGAGTGCCACCAGGTCTCCCCCTCTAGGGGACATGGTCAAATGTGAGGCACCATAGTACGTGAGAAAGTCATATCACACTCTCCACTCAACTGTGGAGAAAGTTCTGACCATTGGCTTGACCTGGGAAGGAGTTTAAAGTTTACCTCCTGTATTGTCCTTGGCTGGTGCCTTAGTTTGAGCGGGACCCCTGGGCCCAAATCTGCCTATCGTATTGTTCTACTTGTAGATTTCTAGGACCCTCTGTATCCTTTTATTTTGCTATTCTCCCATGCATCTCTCATTTAGAGTCCCAATAGGATGCCTTCCCCTCTGTCCCAGTTTCCTGGTAAATTTTTTGATTACATTTATTTTCTTCATTGCTTGGACGACACTTGATACTTCATCCATTATTAGTAGATGAGTCCCTCCTGCTTTTGAAATTTTACTATTACATTTATTTTGTTCATCTCTTGGACATCAATTAATTCTTCATTCATCTGTTGGTAGATTATTTGCTCCTTCTTTTAAATTTAATTATTATATTTATTTTGTTCATCGCTTGTACCACAGTTCATACTTCATCCATCTATTTGTAAATGAGTTCGTCCAAATTTTAAAATTTTATTATTTCAATTATTTTGCTTGGACCACACTTAATAATTCATTTATCTTTTGGTAGATGAGTCGCATCTACTTTCAAATTTTTATTATTGCATTTATTTTGTTCTTGATTGGACCACACTTGATACGTCCTTCAACTATTGGTAGATGAGCTGCTTCTGCTTTTTAACTTTAATTATTACATTAATATGTTAATTGCTTGTACAATACTTGATAACTTATTCATCTATAGGTAGATTAGTTGCTCTTGTGTTTAAATTTTATTATTACATTTATTTTGTTCTTCGCCTGGACCACACTTGATAATTCATCCATCTCTTGGTACATGAGTAACTTCTGCTTTTTAAATTTTATTAATATGGGGGCTGCAGAGATGGCTCAGTGGTTAAGAGCACTGCCTGCTCTTCCAAAGGACCCAGGTTCAATTCCCAGCACCCACATGACCGCTCACGGCTGTCTGTAACTCCAAGATCTAACACCCTCACGCCAATGCACATAAATTGAAATTTGAATAAGATATTTTAAAAATTTTTTATGTTTATTTGTTGATCACTTGGACCACACATAATACTTCATTCATCTATTGGTAGATGAGTCACTTCTGTTTTTTCCTTTTATTTTTATATTTATTTTGTCATCCCTTGGACCACACGTGATATTTCATTTATCTATTGGTACATGAGTCCCTTCTACTTTTTAAATTTTATTATTACATTTATCTGCTTCATTGTTGGACCACTCTTGATACTTCATCCATGTATTGGTAGTATTGGTAGATGAGTAGCTTCTGCTTTTTAAATGTTATTATCACATTTATTTTGTTCTTCACTTGGACCACACATGAAAGTTCATCCAAGTATTTGTAGATGAGTCATTCCCACTTTTTAAATTTTGTTTAATTTAGTCATTGATTGGACCACTCTTGATACTTCATCCATGTATTTTTAGATGAATCACTTCTGCTTTTTAAATATTATTATTACATTTATTTTATTCACTGCATTGAGAACACTTTATATTTCATCCATCTATGGGTAGATGTGTCTCTCCTGGTTTTTAAAATTTGTTATTATATTTATTTTGTTCATCGTTTGGACCACACTTGATACTTCATCAATCTATTGGTAGAAGTATCACTTCTGCTTCTTAAACTTTATTATTATATCTATATTGTTCATTGCTGGGACCATACTTGATCCTTCATTCATTATTGGGACATGAGTCACTTCTCTTTTTTTATTTTATTAATACATTTTATATGTACATAGCTTGCAGCTCACTTCCTAATTCATTGATATATTGGTAAATGAGTTCCTCCTACTTTTTAAATTTTATTATTACATTTATTTTGTTCATTGCTTAGAATACACTTGATACTTCATTCATCAATTGTTACATGAGTTCCTTCTGCTCTAAATAATGTTATTACATTTATTTTGTTCATTACTTAGACCACACTTGACACTTCATCCATTTATTGGTAAATGAATTGTGCCTTATTTTTAAATCTTATACTGATGTTGATTTTGTTCATTACTTGGACCACTTTTACACTTTATCTATTATTAGTAGATGAGTCGCTCCTGTCTTCTAAATTTATCATTACATTAATTTTGTTCATCACTTAGACCAAATTTTATACTTCATCCATTATTAGTAGATGAATTGCTTTGCTTTTAAATTTTATTATTGCATTTGTTTTGCTCATCGCTAGGATCATACTTGATATTTCATTCCTATATTGTTCCATGAGTCGCTCTTGTTTTTTAAATTTTATTATTGCATTTTTCTTGTTCATCGCTTTTACCATACATGATGCATCATAATGTATTCTTATATGAGTCCCTTTTGATTTTTACATCTTGTTATTACTTTTTTTCACACTGTGACTACACTTGACACTACACATATCTATTTGTAGATGAGTCACTCGTGCTCTTTAAATGTTAGTATTATATTTATTTTGTTCATCGCTTGTACCTCATTTGATACTTCATCAATCTATTGTCAATGAGTCACTTCTTTTTTTAAAAATTTTATTCTTACATTTATTTTGTTCATCGCTTGGACATCACTTGATACTTCCTTTATCTTTTGGTAGATGAGTCCCTCCTGCTTTTTAAATTTTATTATTACATTTATTTTGATCTTCACTTGTACCACACTTGATACTTCATCCATTTATTGGTAGATAAGTCCCTTCTACCTTTTAACTTTTATATTTCATATATTGTATTCATCATTTGGACCACAGTGGATACTTCAACCATCTACTAGTAGAGGAGTCGCTTGTGCTTTTTAAATTTTGTTATTACTTTTTTTGTTCATTGCTTGGACCACACTTGATATTTCATCCATCTAATGGTAAATGAGTTGCTCCTGCTTTTTAAATTTTATTATTACATTGATTTGTTTACTTCTTGTGCCACATTTGATACTTCATTCATGTACTTTTAGATAAGGTGCTTCTTCTATTAAAATTTTATTATTGCATGTTTTTGTGCATCTCTAAGACCACAGATGATACTTCATCCATCTCTTGGTAGATTAGTCAGTTCTACTTTTTAACTTTTATTACTATATTTATTTTGTTCATATCTAGGACCACACTTGGTAGTTCATTTATAATTTGGTAGATTAGTTTCTCCTGTTTTTATATTTTATTATTACATTTATTTGTTCATCACTTTGACCACACTTGATATATCTTCCTTCCTTTGATAGGTGAGTCACTTCTGTTTTCTAAATTTTATTATTACATTTATTTGTTCATCGCTTGGACCACACTTTATACTTTGTTCATCTATTGGTAGATGTATCACTTCTGCTTTTTAAATTTTATTATTATATTTATCTTGTTCATCTCTTGGATCACACCTGATATTTCATCCGTCTATTGGTAGTTTATTCGCTTCTAGCTGTTAAAATTTATTATTATACTTATTTTACTAATGGATTGGACCACACTTGATACATTATACAAATATTCGTAGATGTGTTGCTCCTGCTTTTTAAATTTTATTATGACATGTATTTTGATCATTGTTTGGAATACACTTAATTCTTCACCCATCTATTTGTGTTTGATTTACATCTACTTTTTAAATATTATTCTGTTCATTGCTTGGAACACGTATCATACTGCATTGACCTATTTGTAAATGAGTAGCTTCTGTCTTTTACATTTTATTACTACATTTATCTTGTTTTTAAAAATAATTCATTTTATGAAAAATTCTATTTTATAAATATAATTATAATTTTTAATAATTTATTTAATAACACAAAATATTATTTTGAAAAAAATTTGTTTTTTATTAAAAATTTATTTTATTAAAAAAACAAATTTGCTGAAATTCCATGGTGCCTGCCCATCTTTCCCAACTCTCATCTCTGCCTCTGTCCCTTTCTGTCCTTAGCCTCAATTTCCCATTCAGTTCCTGATACTGTGCCATGCCCAGCTGTCCGTAGCCATGCCCACGCACTTCTGGGACCCACTCATGCTCTTCAGGACTCTGCCCAAGCTCTAAAGTATTCTGCCCACACTCTTGGGATATGAATACAGACACATCTAGTGAGAGACACCAAGAAAGACAAAGTGGGCAAGTCATAGTGTGCCTGGTGACAACCATATATTAGTAATTAAATAATAAAAGAAATTAAATAAAAATTATTTTATAAAAAATTTATTTTACAAAAAGTATTTATTCAATAGGAAACATTATTTTATTAAAAATTTAATTTATAAAAAACAATTTTATTTTACACAAAGTTGCTTTTGGTCTTCAGAGCTTTGCCACTCTCTCCTTGACTCTGCCCATGCTAGCCTTTTTTCCACCCATGCTCTCCAGGACTCCCCTTAAGTTCTAGGGACATGAATACAGAGATATCTAGTCATAGACTTAAAGAGAGCCACCAAAAGAGAAAAAGTGAGCAGGGCTTAGTGTGTGTGGTGATCTCAATATCTCAATAATGAAATAAGAAATTAATAAAATTAAGTAAAAATTTACAAATTTATTATTTTATAAAAAATGTTTTATAAAATATATTTTATTTGGTTAAATATTAAATTATAAGAAAATTATTTTATGAAAACAACAATCTTGTATAAAAATAGTGTATAAAAATTTATGTTGTAAAAAAAATGAGTCCAAAATAGCTAAATTTCCATTGTAATGGCTCCCTTTACCCGACTCCCAGCTCTGCCTCTGCACATCTCTGTCCTCAGACTCAAATCCCCACTCAGCTCCTGACTCTCTGCTATGCCCAGGAATCTGGAGTCATGACCACGCACTTCTGGGCTATGTCCTTTCTCTCCAGAACTCCACCCACTCTCACCAGGATTCCATGTCCTCTGTCCTCGACTCCACCCATGCTGTCCAGGACTCTAATCACTCTCTACTTGATTCTGCTCTTCTATTTCCTGCCCCTGCTCTCAAGGACTCTGACCACGCTCTAAAGACATGAATACAGACACATCTATTGAGAGACACCAAGAGACACAAAGCGGGCAGGGTTTATTGTGTTTGGTGATGTCAATATCTTAATAATTGACTAATAAATAAATGAAATGAAATAAAAACCTATTTAAAATTTTTTATTGTATAAAAAATTAATTTATAAAGGAAATATTTAATTTTATAAAAAATTATTTTAGAAAAAATATTTTAAAGAAAAATAAGAGTCCAAACTTGTTAAACTCTGATGGTACTGGCTCTTCTTTCCAAACTCCCATCGCTGCCTCTGTCCTTCTTTGTCTTCGGTCTCAAGCCCCCACTCAGATCCTGACTTTCTGCCACATGCAGGAATCGCCCACACACTACCAGACCAAGCCCATTCTCTTCCAGACTCCAGCCATGTTTTCCAGGACTCCAGCCATTTTCTCCTTGACTCTGCCCATACTCTTTTTGACCCCATCCACACTCTATATGACTCTGCCCATGCACTCTATGGCCCTGCCCATGCACTACAGGACTCCGCCCATGCTCTAGGGATCTTCATACAGACACATCTAGTGAGAGACATCAAGAGAAACACCTATAGACAAAGTGGGCGGGGCTTACTCTGCATGGTGACATTGATATCTTAATCATATAATACTAATTAAATGAAGTTAAGTAAAAATTTATAAAAATTTTATAAATAAAATTTAACCAGTAAATGACATCACAGTGGGCAGACTATAACTATGAAATGACATCAAAGTGGATGGAGTACAACAAGGAAATGATCTCACAGTGGGTGAAGCATAGATAGGAAAAGTCATCACACTAGGCAGAGCATCATAAAGGGCATAGCCAAACAAGGGGCAGAGTGTAACTAAGAAATGACGTCACAGCGGATAGAGCATAAACGGGAAATGACATCACAGCAGTGGAGTACAGCGGGCGTGGCCAAACTATAAGGGGCAGAACGTAACCAGGAAATGGCATCACAGGGGGTGGAGTGTGGCTAGGTATTTATTCGTTTCATTGCTTGGACCACTCTTCAAATATTGGTAGATGAGTTGCTTGTGACTTTAAAATTTTATTATTACATTCATTTTTTTCATTGCTCGGTCCACACTTGACACTTCATTCATTTGTTGGTACATGAGTCTCTTCTTCTTTTTATATTTCATTATTAAATTTATTTTCTTAATTGCTTGGACCACACTTCATAATTGATTCAATTATTGGTAGAGTAGTTGCTCCTGTTTTTAAATTTAATTACTACATGTATTTTGGTTATTGCATGGACCACAGTGGATACTAAATTCATCTGTTGCTATATGAGTCTCTCCTACTTTTTAAATTTTATTATTACATTTAACTTGTTCATCGTTTAGAGGACCCTTGATAGTTCATTTCACTGTTGGTAGATGAGTCACTCTTGCTTTTTAAAATGTATTATTATATTGATTTTGTTCATTGTTTGGACCACACGTTATACTTCATCCATCTATTGGTAGATGAGTCGCTTCAACTTTTTAAATTTTATTATTATGTTTATTTTGTTGATCCCTTGGACCACACTTGATACTTCATTAATCTGTTAGTAATTTATCTGGTCATGTTTTTTAATTTTATTATTGCATTTATTTTGTTAATCACTTGGGCCAAACTTGATACTTCCTCCATCTATTGGTATATCAGGTTGGTCTGCGTTAATTTTTATTACTACATTTATTCTGTTCATCTCTTGGATCAAATTTGATACTTCTTTCATTTATCAGTAGATGAGTCTCTCCCACTGTTTAAATTTTATTATTACATTTCTTTCTTCATCGCTTAGAACACACTTGATATTTTTTCCACCTACTGGTAGATGGTTACTTTGGCTTCATTCATCTATTGGTAGATGAGTCGCTTTGGCTTTTTAGATTTTATTATTACATTCATTGTATTAATCACTTTTACCACAATTTATGAAAAAAAAAATAGTCCAAACTTGCTAAACTTTCATGATGCTGGCTCCTCTTTCCCAACTCCCATCTATGCTTCTGTCCCTCTCTGTTCTCATCCTCAAGTCCTTACTCAGCTCCTGACTATGCCATGCCCAGGAGTCTGGAGCTACGCCTGCATACTTCTGGCCCATGCTTACACTCTCTAGGATCCCAATCACATGATCCAGGACTCTGCCCATGAACTCATTGGCCCCATCCACACTCTAGAGGACACTGCCCAAGCTCTGAGGACATGAATTCAGAGACATCTACTGAGGGACATCAAGAGAGACAAAGTGGGTGAGCCTTAGTGTGGTGATGTCAATATCTAATAGATTAAATAATAAAAAATAAAAATAAAATAAAAATCTATAAAAAATATTTATTTTATAAAAAACTTTTGTTTTATAAAATAAAATTTTATTTTATTTAAAAAATTGTAAAAAATTTAACTTTAAAAAAATTAGTCTGTAAAACTTTATTTTATAAAAATAAAATTGTTAAATAAAAAATTATTCCATAAAAAAATATTTATTTTATACCATAAATTTGTAGTTTACAAAAATAACATTGTAGCATAAAAGTTATTTTATAAAAATTTTTATTTTATACAAAATTCTATTTCATAATAACTTTATAACAAAAGTTAATTTATAAGAAAAATTTATTTTATAAAGAAAAATTTTATTTTATTAAAAGAATCAGTCATTATTTGCTAAACCTCCATGGTGCTGTCTCCTCTTTCCAAACTTCCACCTATGCCTCTGTCCCTCTCTGTGCCCAGCCTCAAATCCCCAGTCAGCTCCTGACAGTCAGCCACGCCCAAGGGTCCATAGCTGCACCCACACACATCTGGGCCATGCCCATGCTCTTAAGGACTCCTCTCTCTCCTCTCTCTCTCTCTCTCTCTCTCTCTCTCTCTCTCTCTCTCTCTCCTTGATGCCTCCCACTCTCTCATTGGCCCCACCCACACATTACAGGACCCTGCCCATGCTCTAGACACATCAATCCCGAGACATCTAGTGAGAGACATCAAGAGAGACACTAAGAGAGACAAAGTGGGTGGGCTTCATGTGCATGGTGACATCAATATCTTAATAATGAAATAATAAATAAATACACTAAACAAAAATTTAGAAAAAATATTTTATTATACAGAAAAAATTATTTTATAAAAATAGTGTAACCAGGAAATGACATCAGAGTGGGTAGAGAGTGAAGAGGAAATGACATTATAGAGGGCATGCCCAAATTACAAGTGATGGAACATAACGAGGATATGACATCACGGTGGGAGAGGAATAACCAGGAAATGATCTCACTGTGGGCGGAGGGTAACTAGGAATTTATTTTTTTTCATTGCTTGGACCACATTTGATACTTCATTCAAACACTGGTAGAAGAGTCACTCCTTCTTTTGAAATTTTATAACATTTATTTCCTTCATTGCTTGGACCACACTTGGCACTTCATGCATCAATTGTTTGATGAGTCGCTTCTATTTTTGAATTTTATTATTATGTTTATTTTTTCATGGCCTGGCCACACTTGATATTTCATTCATCTGTTCTAAGATTAATAGCTTCTGCTTTTAAATTTAATTATTACATTTATTTTGTTCATCATTTGGACCACACTTGACACCTCACTCATCTATTGGTAGTTGATTTGGTTCATTTTTTAAAATTTCATTATTGGATTTATATTGTTCATCACTTGGATGACACTTCATACCTTAATCACCAATTGGAAGATGAGTCTCTTCTGCTTTTTGAATTTTATTGTTA
This sequence comes from Acomys russatus, assembly GCF_903995435.1. Taxonomy (NCBI): domain Eukaryota; kingdom Metazoa; phylum Chordata; class Mammalia; order Rodentia; family Muridae; genus Acomys; species Acomys russatus. The sequence continues at coordinate 17,573 of NW_026131849.1, read as the reverse complement.
CATTTATTTTGCTCATTGCATGGATCACACTTGACATTTAATTCATCCCTTGGTAGAAGACTCATCTCTGCTTTTTAAATTTATTTTAATATTTATTTTGTCATCATTTTGACCACATTTGATACTTCATCCTTCTTTTCGTAGATGAGTGGCTCCTGTTTCTTAAATTTTATTACTATGAAGGCAGTATGGGCAGAGTCAAGATGAGTTTGGGCAGAGTCCTTGAGAACAAGGATGTGCTCTGGAAATGCGTGGGCGTGGCTCCAGACTCCTCAGCATGGGAGAGTCAGGAGCTGAGTGGAGACTTGAGTCTAGTGACAGTGATGGACAGAGGCAGAGATCAGAGTTGGGAAAGAGAAACCAGTACCATGGAAATTCAGCAAGTTTGGACATTTTAGTTTTATAAAAAAATACTTTTGTATAAAATAAATTTTTTTAAATTAATGTTTTTATGTTTTTAAAAAATAGAAACTTTTTTATACGATAAAATTTTTATAACATAAATTTTATTGTAAAATAAATATTTTTCATAAAATAAATATTTTTAAAATGTTTTTTTAAACTTTAAAACAATTTTTTTATGAAATAAAACTATTTTTATAAAATAAAACATTTTAATTAATTTTTATTTAATTCCATTTATTTATTATTTAATTATTTATATATGGAAGTAACCACACATACTGAGCTCTGCCCACTTTGTCATTAGCAGGGCCAAGGCGAACATAGGCAAAATACATGAATTCAGAGACATCTAGTGAGAGACATCAAGAGAGACACAAAGAGAGAAAAAGAAGCCATGGCTTATTGTGTGTTGGGACATCAATCTCTTAATAAATAAACAATACATAAATAAAATTATCAAAAGAATTATTATAAAATTATATTTAAAAATTATTTTACTAAAATAATTTTTGTTTTATAAAAAACTTATTTTATAAAAAATTTTGTTCAATAAAAATAATTATTTTTTGGGATAGAGAGATGGCTCAGTGGTTAAGAGCACGACCGGCTCTTCCAAAGGTCCTGAGGTAAATTCCCAGCAACCACATGGTGGCTTACAACCATTTATAACATAACCTGATGCCCTCTTCTGGCCTGTAGTTGCACAAGCAGACAACACTGTATACATAATAAAATAAATCTTTAAAAAAATCATTATTTTATACATTTTTTCTTTTATTGAAAATTATTTTTAAAAATTTATTTTATTAAAAATTTTATATTAAAAACTTGTTTAATAAAAATCATTATTTTATAAAAAAATTAATTTTACAAAAAAATTTTATATTATAAAAATTATTTCATACATTTTTTATTTAAGAATTATTTTTAAAAATATTTATCTTATAAAAATTTGTTTTACAAAAAAATTTATTTTACTAAAAAATTTATTGTACAAAAAAATTTATTCTATAAAAAAATTTTACTTTACTAATAAATATCATTTCATAAAATAAATAGTGTCCAAACTTGCTAAACTTTCATGGTGCTGGCTCCTCTTTCCCAACTCTCATCTCTACCTCTGTCTCTCTCTGTCCCTGCCCTCAAGTCCCCACTCAGCTCCTGACTGTCTGCCATTACCAGGAGTCCAGAGCCACGCCTATGCACATCTGGGCGATGCCCACTTTCTCAAGGAATTCACCCCCTCTCTCCTTGACTCTGCCAATGCCATCCTAGTCCCCACCCAAGTATTCCAGGTGTCTGCCCATCTTCTCATTGCCCATGCCCACAAAATTCTTGGCCCTGCCCATGCTCTGCAGGACTGAGCCCAAAGTCTAGGGACATGAATACAGAGATATCTAGTGAAAGACATCAAGAAAGACAAGAACAGAGACAAAGTGGGCAGAGCTAAGTGTGCATGGTGACATCAATATCTCAATAATTAAATAATATTAAATAAAAATATATAGAGAATGTTTTTTACAGAAAATATATTTTACAAAAACATATAAACAGGAAATGACATCACAGTGGGCAACGTGTGACCAGGAAATGAAATTACCATGACAGAGCATAATGAAGATATGACATCACAGAGAGCATGGCCAAACTATAATGGGTGGTGCATAACCAGAAAATGACATCACAGTGGATGGAGTGTAACCTGATAATGATGTCACAGCAGGCACAGTGTAACTCAGAATTTATTTATTTCATTGCTAGTACCACAGTTGATACTTCATTTAAATATTGGTGGAAGAGTCACTTCTGCGTTTTAAATTTTATTTTAACATATATCTTGTTCATCACTTGGACCACACGATAATACAACCATCTCTTGGTAGATGAGTCACTCTTACTTTCTAAATGATGTTATTACACTTATTTTGTTCTTCGCATGGACCACATTTAATACTTCATTCATCAATTGGTAGGGTAGTTGCTCCTGTTTTTAAATTTTATTATTTCATTTATTTTTTTCATCGCTAGGACCACACTTGATTCTTCATTCATCTATTGGTAGATGAGTTGCTTCTGCTGTTGAAATTTTATTATTATGTTTATTTTGTTCATGGCTTGGACAACACTTGATACTTGGTTTATTTGTTGGTAGTTGAGTCACTCTTTCTTTTGAAATTTAATTATTACATTTATTTTGCTCATCGCTTGGGCAACAGTTGGTATTTAATGATTTTTTTTGGTAGATGAGTTGGTTCTCCCTTTTAAATTTTATTATTACATTTTTTTCATCATTTGAATGAAACTTGATACTTCATTCGAAATTAGGTGAATCTCTCCTGATTTTAAAATTCTTTAATTTTTTAATTTTCTTCATCACTTGGACCACACTTGATACTTGATCCATGTATTGGTAGATGATTTGCCATACTTTTAAAATTTTATTGTCATATTTTTCTTGCTCATAGCTTGGACCATACTTGATACTTAATTCATCGTTGAGTAGATGAGTCGTTTCTGCTTTTTAAGTCTTATTATTATATAAAAATTTTTCTTTTATAAAATAAAATTTATTTTGTGAAAAAAATATTATTTTATAGAAATAGATTATTTTATTAAGACTAAGTCCAAACTTGCTAAATTTCCATGGTGCTGGTCCTATTTCCCAACTCCCATCTCTGCCTCTGTCCCTCTCTGTCCCTGGCCTTAAGTCCCCACTCAGCTCCTGACATTCTTCCAAACCAAGGAGTCTGGAGCCATGCCCATGCACATCCAGGCCATGCCCACCCTTTCCCGCAATCTACCCATGTTTTCTTTGGCCCCGCCCATGCTCTACAGGACTCCGCCCACACTCTGGGGACATAAATACAGAGACAACTAGTAAGAGACATCTAGAAAGACACCAAGATAATCAAAGTTGTTGGGGCTTTCTGTTTGTAGATGACTCACTTCTTCTTTTTACATTTTATCATTTCATTTCTTTTGTTCAAGGCCTCCACCACACTTAATATTTTGTTTATCTGTTGGTAGATGAGTCACTCTTATTTTTAAATTTTATTTTTACACTTATTTCGTTCATTGCTTGGACCAAACTAGATACTTCATTCATCTATTGGTAGATGAGTTGCTTTGCTTTTAAATTTTATTATTACATTGATCTTTTTCATCATTTGGACTACATTTGGTAATTCATACATTTATGGGTACTTGAGCCTCTTTTTCTAAAATTTCATTATTACAGTTATTATGTTCATGGCTTGAGCCACACTTGATACTTTAGTTATCTATTGGTAGATGAGTTGCTTCTGCTTTTAAATTTTTATTATTACATTTATTGTTTTCATTTTCATTGCTTGGACCACAGTTGATATTTGATTCATCTATTGGTATATTAGTTGCTTCTGCTTTTTAAATTTTATTAATACATTTATTTTGTTCATTCCTTGGACCACAGTTTATACATCGTCTTTCTATTGGTATGTAAGTCACTTCTGCTTTTTCAATTTTAATACATAATTTATTTTGTTCATCATTTGGACAACAAATGATACTTCATCCTGTATTAGTAGATGAGTCTCTCCTGCTTTGTAAAATTTATTATTTATTTTTTTTCAACTCTTGGACAACACTTGATACTTCATCCATCTATTGGTAGCTGAGTCAAGACTACTTTTTAAGTTTTATTATAACATATATTTTGTTCACAGTTTGGACCACATTTTATACTTATTCATCTATTGGTAGATGAGTAGTTCCTGCTTTTTAATTTTTTATTGCATGTATTGTTTTCTTCGCTTGGACCACACTTTAATAAGTATTGTATAAATAAATGTGTTATATAACATAACACATTATATTATTTTACTTAAAAATTATTTTATAAAATTTTATTTCATAAAAAATTATATTTTATATAAATAATTTTATGACATAAAAATTATTTAATGAAACAAAATTATATGTTATAAGAAGAAATATTTTATTTTATAAAAATTTTACTTTATAAAGAAAAGAAATAGAGTCCCAACTTGCAAAACTGTGATGGTGCTGGCTCGTCTTTCCCAAATTTCATCACTGCCTCTGTCTTTCTCTGGCCCCAGCCTCAAGTCCCCTCTCATATTCTGACTCTGCCTCTCACAGGAGTCCGAGGCCATGCCCATGCACTTCAAGGCCATGTCCACGCTATGCAGGACTCCACCCACAATCTCTTGGGCTCCACCCATACTCCACAGGATCCTGCCCACATAGTAGAGACATGATTACAAACACATCTCGTAAAAGACAACAAGAAAGAGACCAAGATAATCAAAGTGGTCGGGGCTTTCTGTGTGTGGTGACGTCAATATGTTAATAACTAAATAACAAATAAATAAATTAAAATTAAGTAAAACTTTAGAAAATATTTTATTGTACAGAAAAAAAAATTTAAAAAACAAGTGTAACCAGGAAATGACATCACAGTGGGCACAGCATAACCAGGAAATGATATCACTGTGGGTGGACTTTATCTAGTGACTTATTTTTTTTATCGATTGGACTGCACCGATACTTCATACAAATATTGGTGGAACAGCGACTTGTGCTTTTACAAAATTTATTATTACACATGTCTTGTTCATCGCTTAGACCACACTTGATACTTCATTCATCTATTGATAGATAAGTTACTCCTGCTTTTTAAATTTTATTATTACATTAATTTTGCTCATCACGTGTACCATACTTCATAATTCATTCATGTATGGGTTGACGAGTTACTTCTTTTTTTAAAAAAAATTTATTATTACATTTATTTTGTTCATCACTTGACCACACTTGTTATTTCATACATCTATTGGTAGATTAGTCGCTTTTGTTTTTTAAATTATATTATTACATTTATCTTGTTGATCATATGGACCACACTTGATACTTTAAACATCTATTGGTAGATGAGTTGCTTGTTTTTTAAAAATTTTACTATTACATTAATTTTGTGCATTGCATGGACTACACTTGATATTTCATCCATCTGTTGTTAAATTAATCACTCCTTCTTTTTAAATTTTATTTTTGTATTGATTCTGTAAATAGCTTTAACCACATTTACACTTTATCTAGTATTAGTAAATGAGTGGCTCCTGCTTTTTAAATTTCATTTTTACATTTATTTTGTTCATCACTTAGACCACACTTGATAGTTCATAAATCTATTGGAAGATTAGTCCTTCCGCTTTTTAAATTTTGTTATTACATTTATTTTGCTCGTCATTTGGACCACACTTGATACTTCATCCATCTATTAGCATATGAGTCGCCCCTACTTTTTAAATGTTGTTATTACATTTATTTTGTTCATTGCTAGGATCAGACGTAATTCTTCATTTATCTATGAGTAGATGAGTTGCTTCTGCTTTAAAATTTTTATCCTGACTCTCTGTCATGCACAGGAATATAGAGCCTTGCTTATGCACTATGAGGCCATGCCCATTCTCTTCCAGACTCCACCCGCAATCTCCAGTACTATGCCTACTCCCAAATTGGCCATGCCAATGTTCTAAAGGATACTACCCAGGCTCTAGGTACACAAATACAGAGACATCTAGTGCGAGACATCAAGAGAGACAGCAATAGTGAAAAAGTGGACAGGGATTAGTGTCTGTTGTGACGTCAATATCTTAATAAAATAATAACAATAATTAAATTTGATTCTAAAAACTTTATTGTATAAAAAACTTTTATTTTGTAACAAAACATTATTTAATAAAAATATTTTTAAACAGTTTTTTTTTATAAAAATAATTTTCTTTTCTTAAAAATTATTTCATAAAAAATTTATTTAGAAAAATTATTTAAAATTTTTTATATTATAAAATAAATTTCACTTTACAAAAAGCTTTATTTTTAAAAATCTATTGAACAAAAAAATTTTTATATTATAAAAAATTTATTTTATAAAATATAATTTATTTTATAAAACAATATCATTTACAAAAAAGACCAAACTGGCTGAACTTCCAAAGTACTAGCTCCTCTTTCCCAGCTTCCATCTCTGCCTCTGTCCCTCTCTATCCTTCACCTCAAGTGTCCACTGAGCTCCTGACTCTGCCAAGCCCAGGAGTCTAGAACCACGCCTACACACTTCCGGGCCACGGCCACACTCTGCTTGACTCCACCCATTATCTCAAAGATTCTGCCCGCGTGCTGTTTGACTCTACCCATGCTGTATTTAGGCCTGCACAAACTATCCAGAACTCTGCTTACACTAACCTTGGCCCCAGCCATGCACTACAAGATCCCGCCCATGCTCTAGAGACATGAATACAGAGACATCTAGTGAGAGACATCAAGACAGACACCAAGATAATAAAAATGGGCAGTGCTTAGTGTGTGGGTGATGTCAATATCTTAATATTTAAATAATAAATCATTAAATTAAATAAAAATTTAGAAAAAATTTTATTGTATAGAAAAAAATTATATTATAAACAAAGTGTAACCAGAAAATGACATTGCTGCGGGCTAACCTTAACCCGGAAATGACATTATGGAGGGTGTAGCCAAACTACGAGTGGTTGAGCATAACCAGGAAATGGTATCATAGTTGGCAGAGCATATCTAGGAAATTATGTCACTGTGGACAGAGTGTAACTAGGAAGTTACTCTTTTCATTGCCTGGACAACACTAGATACTTCATTCACTTATTGGTAGGAGAGTCACTCGTCCTTTTTAAATTTTATTATTACATTTATTTAGTACATAGCTTGGACCACAATTGATACTTCTTTCATCGATTGGTAGATTAGTCGTTCCTGCTTTTCAAATTCTGTTATTCCATTTATTTTGTTCTTCGCAGGGTCCACACTTGAGACTTCATTCATCTGTGAGTAGATGTGTCCCTTCTACTATTTAATTTTATTTTACATTTATTTTGCTCATTGGTTTGACTATACTTGATTGGTAAATTAATTTCTCTTGTTTTTAAATTTTATTATTACATTTATTTTGTTTATTCCTTGGACCACAGTTGATATAACATCTTTCTATTGGTAGATGAGTCGCTTCCGCTTTTTCAATTTTATTGTTACATTTATTTTGTTCATTGCTGGGACAACAGTTGATACTTCATCCATTATTAGTAGATGAGTCTCTCCTGCTTCCTAACATTTATTGTTATATTTATTTTTTTTTTATCCCTTAGACCACACTTGATACTTATTGGTAGATAACTTGCTCCTGCTTTCAAAATATTCTTATTACATATATTTGTTTATTGCTTAGACCACACTTTGTACTTCATTTACCTATGACTAGCTGAGTCCCTTCCATTTTTAAAATTATATTATTACATTTATTTTGTTCATCTCTTGGATCACACTTGATACTTCATCCATCTATTGGTAGATGAGTCATTTCTGACTTTTCAATTTTATTATTACATTTATCTTGTTCATGGCTTGGACTACACTTGATAGTCCTTCCATCTATTAATAGATTAGTTGTTTACTTTGTAAATTTTTTATTACACTTAGTTTATTCATAGTTTCGACCACATTTTATAATTATTCACCTATTGGAAGATGAGTAGTTTCTGTTTTCATCGCTTGGACCACACTTGATACTTCATTCACCTATTGGCAAATGAGTCGCTTCGGCTTTTTAAATTTTATTATTGCATTTTTTTTTTTTTGTTTATCACTAGGATACTTGAGGCTTCATTAATCTATTGTTAGATTAGTCACTTTTGCTTTTTAAATGTTATTATCAAATTTATTTTATTCATCGCTAAGAACACACATGAGATTTAATTCAAATATTGGTAGATGAGTCAGTACTGCAATTTACACTTTATTATTACAATTATTTTGTTCATCGCTTGGAGCACAGTTGATGTTTCATCCATATATTTGTAGATGAGTCGCTTCTCAATTTTAAATAGATGGATGAAGTATCAAGTGTGGACCAAGCGATGAACAAGGTGAAGGTAATAAAAAATCAATTTAAAAAGTGACATACCTTCCAATAGATGAATGAGTATCAAGTGTGGTCCAATAAACAAAATAAATATAATAACAAAATATAAAAAGCTAGAGTGACTCATCTACCAGGAGATACATGAATTATCAAGTGTGGTCCAAGAGATGAAAAAGACAAATGGAAAAATAGCATTTATAAAGATGGAGTTCCTCATTTGCCAATAGATGGGTAACATATCAAGTGCGGTCCAAGCCATGAGGAAAATAAATGAAATAACTAATTTTTAAAAAGAAGGAGCGACTTATATACCTATAGATGAATGAAGTGTCAAATGTCTTTCAAGTGATAAAAAATAAATGAAATAATAATATAAAAATCAAGGCTAACTTATCTACCAATAGATGAATGAAATATAAAGTGTGATCCAGGTGATGAACAAAATAAATGTGATAATAACATTCAAAAAGCAAGAACAACTCATCTACCAATAGATAAACAAAGTATCAAATGTTGTCCAAGTGATGACAAAATAATGTAGTAATAAAATGTAAAAAGCAGAAGAAACTAATCTACTAATAGATAAATGAAGTATCAACTCTGGTCCAAGCGATGAAGAAAATAAATGTAAAAACAAAATTTAAAAAGAAGAAGTGATTCATCTACCAATACATGGATTAAGTACCAAGTTTGGTGCAGGCGATGAACAAAATAAATGTAATAACAAAATATAAAAAGAAGTAACTCATATACGAACAGATAGATGAAGTGTCAACTGTGGTCCAAGTGATGAACAAAATAAATGTCACAAAAGAAATTAAAAAGCAGGAGCGACTCATCTACTGATAGATCATTGAAGTATGAAGTGTTGTCCAAGCGATGGACAAAATAAATATATTTATGAAATTTAAAAAAAGAAGCAACTCATCTACCAATAGATAAAATACTATTAAGTGTGTTCCAAGGGATGCAAAAATATAATAATAAATTTTAAAAAGCAGGAGAGATTCATCTACTAATAATGGATCAATTGTTGTCCAAGCAATGAAAAAAATAAATGTAATAATAAAATTGAAAAAACAGAAGTGACTCATATACCAACAGAAAGATGATGTACAAATGTGGTCCAAGCAATGAATTCAAAAAGAGGAGAAACTATTCTACCAATAAATTAATGAAATACCAATGTGGTCTGAGTGATGAACAAAATAAATGTAATAATAAAGTTTAAAAAGTAGAACTGACTCATCTACCAAAAGACGAATGCAGTGTCAAGTGTGGTGCAAGTTGTTAAGAAAATAAATGCAATAATAAAATTAAAAAGCATAAGCGACTCACCTATCAATAGACAAATGAAGTATAAGGTGTTTTCATAGCAATAAACAAAATAAATGTAAGAACAAAATTTAAAAAGCAGAAGTGACTCATGGACCAATAGATGAGTACCAACTTTGGTCTAAGAGATGGAAAAAGTAAATGTAATAATGAAATTTAAAAAGCAGGAAGGATACGGCTATGAACAGATAAATGAAGTATCAAGTGTGATGCAAGCTATGAATATAATAAATGTATTAGTATAATTTAAAAAGGAAAAGTGACACATCTACCAAGAAATGAATGAAGTATTAAGTATAGTCCAAGTGATGGAGAAATTAATGTGATAATAAAATTTAAAAAAGAAATGTGACTGTTGTACAAATACATGGATGAAGAATCAAGTGTGGTCCAAGAGATGAACAAAACAAATGTAATAATAAAATTTAAAAAGCATAAGTAGCTTATCTACCAATACATGGATGAAGTATAAAGTGTGGTCAAATCGATCACAAAATTAAATGAAATAATAAAATTTAAAAAGTAGAAGCAACTCGTTTACAAAAACATGATTGAAGTATCATGTGTGCTTGAAGTGATGAACAAAATAAATGTATTAATAAAATTTAGAGAGCAAGAGTGACTCTTCTACCAATAAGTGAATGAAGTATATAGTGTGGTCCACAGGATGAAAAAATAAATTTCTAGGTACACTCCACCAACTGAGACGTCATTTCCTGGTTACACTCTTCCCACTGTGGTGCCATTTCCTTGCTATGTTCTGTCCTTTGTAGATTAGTCAAGCCCTCTATGATGTCATTTCCAGGTTATGCTCTGCCTACTGTGATGTAATTTCCTGCTTTCATTTTTTTATAAACTAAGTTTTTATATAAAATAAAATTAAAAGTTTTTTTTACAAATTTTTATTTAATTTTATTTATTATTTAATTATTAAGATATTGACATCACCACACACACTAAGCCCCACCAACTTTGATTCTCTTTGTGTCTCTCTTGATGTCTCTCACTAGAGGTCTCTGTATTCATATCCCTGGTGTTTGGTTTGAGTCTTCTAGCGTGTGGGCGGGGCCAAGGAGTGCATGGGGGGAGTCAAGGAGAGAGTGGGTAGAGTCCGGAAGAGCATGAGCATGTCTCTGGACTCCTGGTCATTGCAGAGTCAGGAGCTGAGTGGGGACTTGAGGCCGGTGAGAGAGAGGGACAGAGGCAGCAATAGTTGTTGGGAAAGAGGAGCAAGCACCATGGAAGTTTAGGAAGTTTTTTTTTATAAAATTAAATTTTATTTATAAATTAAAATATTTTTTCCATAAAATAAAATTTTGTTTTATAAAATAATTTTTATAAAATAAAATTACTTTTATGAAATAGAATTTTTTTCATAAAATAAATTTTTTGTAAAATAATTTTTATGCAGCAAAATTATTTTCATAAAATACTTTTTTATAAACTAATGTGTTTTGTAAATTATTATTTCCTTTATAAAACAATTTCTTATAATATAATTGTTATAAAATAAATTTTTTTATAAAATAAGATTTTTTTATAAAATAAATTTTTTCTACATTAATTTTTTATATGAATAAAAATTTTATACTTTTAAATTTAATTTTATTTATTGTTTAGTTATTAAAATATTGACATCACCATGCACACTAAGCCTGGCCCACATTGTCTCTCTTAATGTCTTGATGTCTTTCACTAGATGTCACTGCATTCATGTCTCTAGAGCATGAGCAGACTCTGTGAGAGCATGCGTGGGGCCAAAGTGAACATGGGTGTAGTGAGGAGAGAGTGCGTGGTATCCTGGAGAGCATGGGCATGGCCCAGAAGAGCATGGGCATGGTTCCAAACTCCTGGGCATGGAAGAGAATCATTAGCTCAGTGGTAACATCAGGCCAGGTACAGAGAGGGACAAAGGCAGAGACAGGACTTGAGAAAGAGGAGCCAGTACCATCGAAGTTTAGCAAGTTGGGACTCTTTCCATAAAATTAATTTTTATTTACAAAATAAATTTTTTTTATAAAATAAAATTAATTTAAATATGTTTTTTATAAACTATAATTTTTATAAAATAATTTTTTAAAATAAAGTTATTATTATAAAATACAATTTATATTATAGAATAATTTTTAATAAAATAATTTTTAAATTCAGAAAAATTATTTTCATGAAATACATTTGTTTGTAATCTAATTTTTTCATGAAATGAAATTTTCTCTTATTTAACAATTGTTTTTATAAAATAATTGTTTTAAATACATTTTTATAAAATAAAATATTTTTATTAAATAATTTTTCAATAAAATAATATTTTCAATAAAATAATTTTTATAAAATAAAAGGTTTTTTCGAAATAAATTTTTAAAATATATTTTTATTTAATTTAATTATTTATTATTTAATTATTAACTCATTGACATCACCACACCCACTAAGCCCTGACCACGTGTCTCACTATCTCTCTCACTAGAAGTCACCATATTCATGTGTCGACACTGTAGGTAGAGTCTTGTAGAGCATTGATGGGTTAAAAGCGAGCATGGGCAGAGTCCTGGGAATTGTGGGCGGGGTCAAAGAAAGCATGGGCTGAGTTCTGGAGAGTGTGGTTGGGGCCAAAGGGAGCATTGTTGGAGTCTTAGAGAACGTGAGCAGAGTCAAGAAGAGAGTGGGTGGAGTTCTGGAGAGAGTGGGTGGGTTCCTGGAGAGCTTGGGTGTGTCACAGAAGTGTGTGGGCGTGGCTCTGGACTCCTAGGCATGGCAGAGTCTGGAGGTGAGTAGAGAGATGAGGACAATGACAGAGAGGGACAGGGAAAGTGAACAGAATTTGGAAATAGGATCCAACAATCATGGAAACTACACAAGAAATTTCAAAAATTTTGACTATTTTTTGTAAAATAAAATTTTTATATGTAGTAAATTTTTTTAAACTAATTTTTCCATTAAATAATTTTTTATACAATACTTTTTATAAAACATAATTATTTTTATAAAATAAAAATTTTTAGCAAATAAATATTTTTATAAAAAAAATTTTATAAAAGAAAATTATTTTTAAAAAGTAGAATTTTTATAAATTAAAATTTTTTATACAATAATTTTTTGATATAATAATTTTTGTATAATAAAATCTTTATTGTATAATAATTTATTTATATAAATTCAAACTATTTTAATTATGTTTTGTCTATAATAAAATTTTTATAAATTTTTATTTAATTCTATTTATTTATTATTTAATATGATGATATTTATGTCACCACACACAGTAAGTTCCACCCACTTTTTCTCTCTTGATGTCTCTCACTAGATGTCTCTGTATTCATGTCCCTAGAGTGTGGGTGGAGTTCTAGAGCATGGGTGGGGTCAAGGAGAGATGGGTGGGGCTAAAGAGAGCATGGACTGAGTCTTGGAAAGCATGGCCATGGGCTGGAAGTGCATGGGCATGGGTCCAGATTCCTGGGTGTGGCAGAGAGTCAGGAGTTGAGTGGGGCTTGATGCTGGGGACAGAGAGGGACAGAGGCAGAGATGGGAGTTGGAAAAGAGAAGCCAAACCATGGAAATTTAGCAAGTTTGGAATCTTTTTTATTTTTTATAACATAAATTAATCATAAATTAAGATATTTTTTGTAAAATTAAATTTTGTTTTATAGAAGAATATTTTATAAATGAAATTATTTTTATAAAATACAATTTCTATTACAAAATAAATTTTCTATAAAATAATTTTTATGCAGCAAAATTTTTATAATCTAACTTTTTTATAAAATAAATATTTCTTTTATAAAACATTTTTAATAAAATATAAATTTTATGAAAAAATTTTTATAAATAATTTTTAATACAATGATTATTTTATAAAAATTTTAAAATATATTTTTATGTAATTTTATATGTTTATCTATTAATTATTAATATATTGATGACACCACACACACTAAGCCTGGGCCTCTTTGTTTCACTTGTTGGCTCTCTTGATGTCTCTCACTAAATGTCACCATATTTATATGTCAAGACCCTGTGTGTAGTCTTGTAGAGTGTTGACGGGTTAAAGGTGAGTAGGGGCGGTGTCCTGTATAGTGTGGCCTGGGCCAAAGAGAACATTGGCAGAGTCCTAGAGAGTGTGGGCAGAGTCAAGGAGTCCTTGAGAACATGGGCAGAATCATGGAGTGAGTGGGTAGGGTCCTGGCGAGGAAGGATGTGGCCCGTATGTCCGTGGGCATTTCTTTGGACTCCTGGTTGTGGTAGATATTGACATCACCACACACACTGAGGCCCACTCACTTTGTCTCTCTTGATGTCTCTCAGTAGATGTCTCTGTATTCATGTCCGTAGAATGTGGATGGAGTCCTGGAGAGCATAGGCTTGGCCCAGAATTTTGAATACTTGTTTTTTATAAAATAATTTTTTAAGTAAAAATTTTTATAAAATAATTTTTTTTTTTTTACAAAACAAAAATTTTTGGTATACAAAAAATGTTTTTATAACATAAAAATTTTTGTAAAATAAATGTTTTCATAAAATATTTTTTAAATAAAATAGTATTTTTTATTGAATGAATTTCTTTTTATAAAATAAGATTTTTATAAAGTAAAAATTTTTAAATAATTTTTTTAAATTTCATTTATTTATTATTTAATTATTAATATATGGTTGTCTCCAAGCACACTAAGCCCTGTCCACTTTGTCTCACTTGATGTCTCCCACTAGATGTCTCTCTATTCCTGTCTCTAGAGCATGGAGGGCCTCCTGGAGAGCATGGCTGTGGCCAAAAAGATCATGATTGGAGCCTTTTAGAGCATTGATGGGCCAAAGAGAGCATGGGCAGAGTCAAGGATAGAGTGAGCAGTGTCCTGGAGAGGATGGGTGGAGTGCTGGAGAGCATGGCAGTGGACCAGAAGTGCATGGCCGTGGCTCCGGACTGCTGGGCATGGCAGAGATTCAGGAGCTGAGTAGGGACTTGAGGTTGGGGGCAGAATGAGACAAAGGCAAAGATTAGAGTTGGAAAATAGGAGCCAACATCATGGAAGTTTAGCAAGTTTGGATTTTTTTTTTGAAACATAAATTTTTTTATAAAATATTTTTTATATGAAATAAATTTTTATAAAATGATTTTTAAACGAAATAATTTGTAGAAAATAATTTGTATATATAAATTAATTTTTTATAAAATAACATTTCATTTTATAAAGTAAAATTTCTTCTATAAAATAAAAGTATTTTTATAAAATAAAATATTTTTCTTACAAAATAAATTTTATTTTTTATAAAATAAAGATTTTGTTTTATGAAAGAAAATTATTTTATCAAAGAAAAACTTTTTATAAAACAATTGTTTATAAAATAAAAATTTTTTATGAAATAAAATTTTTTATAAATTTTCAGTTAATATTCTTTATTATTTAGTTATTAAGAGATTGACGTCAACATGTACACTAAGCTCCACCCACTTTTTATGGCTTGTCTCTCTTGATGTCTCTAACTAAATGTCTGTGTATTCATGTGTCTAGAGCATGGGCAGAGTCCTGTAGAGCATGGGCGTGGCTCCTGACTCCTGGGCGTGGCAGAGTCAGGAGCCAAGTGGAGACTTGACCCCAAGGAGAGAGATGGACAGAGGCAGAGATGGGAGTTGCGAAAGTGGAGCCAGCATCATAGAAGTTTGCCAAGTTTGGACTATTTATTTTAAAATAAAATAATTTTTATAACATAAATTCTTTTATAAAATTTCTTATACAACGTTATTTTTATAAAATAAATTTTTATGATCTAATTTTTATCGAATGAACATTTAGTTACAAAACAATTCATTTATAAAATAATTTTTATATATTGTTATTTAATTTTATTTATTTACTATTTAATTATTGAGATATTGATGTCACCATGCTCACTAAGTCCTGGCAATTTTTCTCTTTTGGTGGCTCTCTTTATGTCTCTGAATAGACGTCTCTGGATTAGAGTCCCTAGAGCATAAGGGGAGTCCTAGAGAGTGTGGGAGGTACCAAGGCGAGTGTGGATGAAGTATCAATTGTGGGCTAAGCTACTAACAAAATAAATGTAATATAAAATTTAAAAAGCAGAAGCGACTCATCTATAATGGATGAATGAAGTATCAAGTGCTTTCCAAGTGATGAACAAATTAAAGGTATTAATAAAATTTAAAAACAAGGAGCGACTCATCTACACATAGATGAATGAAGTATCAAGTGTGGTCAAAATGATGAACAAGATAAATATAATAACAAAATTTAAAAAGCCGAACCTATTTATCTACATGTAGGGGTCCTTTAGTGTATGGGCAGGGCCAAAGAGATCATGGGCAGAGTCCTGTTGTGTTTCTGTGGGGCCAAAGGGAGCATGGGTAGAGTTAACGTGAGAGTAGGTGGAGTCCTGGAGAGCATGGGCGTGGCCCAGAAGTTTGTGGGCGTGGCTTCAGATTCTTGGGCGTGGCAGAGTAGTATCTGAGTGGGGACTGGAGGCTGAGGACAGAGAGGGACAGAGGCAGAGATGGGAGTTGGGAAAAGAGGTCCAGCCTGATGGAAATCTAGCAAGTTGGGACTCCTATTTCTTTTATAAAATAAAGTTCGTTATGTATTAAAATTTTGTTTTGTAAATAATTTTTGTAAAATAAAATATATTTAATAAAATAAATTTTTAAGTAATATTAATTTATATAATAAAATTTTTATAAAATTGTTTGTTTATAAATGAATTTTTATTTATTATTTAATTAATAAGTCATGGATGTCGCCATGTACACTAAGACCTACCCACTTTGTCCCTCTTGGTGTCTCTCTTAATGTGTCTCACTAGATGTCTTTGTATTTATTTCCATAAAGCATGGGCGGGGTCATGTAGAACATGGGCGGGGCCAAGGAAAGCGTGGGCATGTCTCTAGACTCCTGGGAGTGACAGAAAAGTAGGAGCTGAGTGGGGACTTTAGACCGTACACAGAGAGGGACAGAGGCAGAGACAGGAGTTGAGAAAGGAGAAACAGCACCATGGAAGTTTAGAAAGTTTGGGCTTTTTTTTTTTTTTTTAATAAAAATGATTTTTAAATAAATTTCTTTTTCAATAATAAAAAAACTTTTATGAAATAAAATTTATTTTATAAAATAAAATTTTTATAAAATAATATTATTTTTTATAAAAATTATTTTTTATAAACTCAAAAAATATATAAACTTAATTTTATAATATAAAATATTTTTATAAAATAAATTTCTCTTAATAAAATGAATTTTTCATAAATTTTTATTTAATTTCCTTTATTTAGTATTTAATTTTGGGGATACTGATGTAACCATGCACACTAAGCCCGGCCAACTTTATTTCTCTAGTGTCTCACTTGATGTCTCTCAATACATGTCGCTGTATTCATTTCTCTAGAGTGTGAGTAGAATCCTGTAGAGCATGGGCAGGGCCAAGGCCAATGTGGCCAGATTACATGAATACAGAGAAAAACTTTAAAAAGTAATAAAAAGTAACAAATGAAAAATAAAAAATGAAACTTTAATTCATAAAATAGTTTCATTTTCTAAGAAAAGAAATTGTATTTTATAAAAAAGTCTTATTTTATAAAAGAAAATATAATATATAAAAAGAAAATTTTATTTTTTAAATGAATAAAATATTTTTAATAAAAAATTAATTTATATGTACAAATTATTTTTATAAAAATAGTTTTATAAAAATTAATTTATAAAAAATTATTTTATTAAAAAAATAAGTTGCTTTATTTACAAAAATTATTTTATAAAAAAAAGAGTCCAAACTTGCTGAGCGTCCATGGTGCTGGCTCTTCTTTCACAACTCCCATGTCTGCCTTTGTCACTCTCTGTCCCTGGAGTCAAGTCCCCACATAGCTCCTGACTCTCTGTCCTGACAG
>NW_026131848.1:2500-24867 GCF_903995435.1 Acomys russatus | reverse complement strand
GGGCCTGGGAGTGAACTTTATCTTCTACAACGATACCTAGGGTTTAGTTTGGGTCAGAAGCGGATCTTCTACTTCTACACCTGAAAACTTTTCACCTTCATCATCAGCTGACTTATAGTATATATTGCTACTGTGAGGTGAAGATAGTTAAAAAGGGACAAATTCTGGAAAGTTCCATTAAATTTGACAAGTGTTCAGGCTTACTCTTGGTATTCCTGACAAGCTGGAGAGAATATACTTCTCTGGAATGCCAGTGTCAGTATTACATGAAAACATGTCTCTGGGGATCAAGATTGGCTTCAGGCAAGGACAAGCTTGTCACTTTTCCCCTAAGGGAATCTTCTGAGGAGGGCAGAGGGGTTACAGGTCTCTGAGAGTGTGCTCAGAGCAGAGCGAGGTTTGCAAACTGCATGTAGAATTAGACACCACACCCATGTCCTAGTTTGCATGAGGCCCATCAGCTTTGTAAGATGGAACTTGAACTCAAATCTTGTTCATAACTAAGTCCAGATTGACATAGCCCTGCCTGAAAGATTTGCTGGTGTTGCTACAAGCCCACGCTGCAGGGAGGAGTAAGAGCTTCAGGCCTGGAGCTTAAATACTTTTGCCTTAGGAGGAGTAGGAGCAGCAGTGATGAGGACTAAGATGATAAAAGGCATTCAAGTAGAATGAATATAGTTACTGTTTAAGTAGGTTTATGCTTTAAAGTGGGTGGGGTAGTAAGACACTGAGTATTGCAGTAAACTTTAGTCAATAAACGGTTGTACCAGTTTGCATTCCCACAGCAATGAGGGAGTGTTCCTTTCTCCACATCCTCGCCAGCATGTGGTGTCACTTGAATTTTTGATTTTAGCCATTCTGATGGGTGTAAGATGGAATCTCAGTGTTGTTTTGATTTGAACTTCTCTGATGACTAATGACGTTGAGCATTTCTTTTAAGTGTTTCTCAGCCATTTGATATTCCTCTGTTGAGAATTCTCTGTTTAGTTTTGAGCCCCGTTTCTTAATTGGGTTATTTGGTTTGGTGGTGCTTAATTTCTTGAGTTCTTTATATATTTTGGATATTAGACCTTTGTCAGATATAGGTTTGGTGAAGATCTTTTCCCAGTCTGTAGGCTGTCGCTTTGTTCTGTTGACAGTGTCTCCTGCCTTACAGAAGCTTCTCAGCCTCCTGAGGTCCCATTTGTTAATTGTTGACCTTAAGGCCTGGGCTGTTGGTGTTCTGTTCAGGAAGTTGTCTCCTGTGCCAATGTGTTCCACGCCCTTCCCCAATTTTTCCTCTAAGTGATTTAATGTGTCTGGTTTTATGTTGAGGTCTTTAATCCACTTGGACTTGAGTTTTGTGTATGGTGACAAATATGGGTCTAATTGCATTTTTCTACATGTAGACATCCAGTTAGACCAGCACCATTTGTTGAAGATGCTATCGTTTTTCCATTGCTGGTGGGAATGCAAACTGGTACAGCCACTTTAAAAATCTATCTGGCACTTTCTCAGAAAAATGGGAATAGGGCTTCATCAAGACCCAGCTATTCCACTCCTTGGAATATACCCAGAAGATGCTCCACCACACAACAGGGACATATGCTCAACCATGTTGATAGCGGCCTTATTCTTAATAGCCAGAACATGGAAACAGCCTAAGTGTCCCTCAGTAGAAGAATAGATAAAGAAACTGTGGTATATTTACACTATGGAATACTACTCAACTGTTAAAAAACAAGGAATTCCTGAAATTTGTGGACAAATGGATTGAACTAGAAATGATCATAATGAGTGAGTTCACCTAGAGGCAGAAAGAGTCAAATGGTTTGTACTCACTTATATCTAGACATTAGCCCAAGGGGCATGTCCTATGAAAGTCTTCACTTACCAGGAAAGTGGGTCAGAGGGGAGGACATCCTAATGGGACTTTAGGTGAGAGAAGCATGGGAGAATGGGTAAATAGAAGGATCCAGAGGGTCCTAGAAACCTACATTATGACGGGCAGATCTGGGCCCAGGGGTCCTGCTCAAACTATGGCACCAGCTAAGGACAGTACGGGCAGTAAACTTTGAACCCCTACCCAGATCTAGCTGATGGATGGGACATTCTCCACCATTGAGTGGAGAGTGAGGACTGACTTTCACACGAACTCTGGTACCCCATTTTTGACCATGTCCCCTTGATGGGGAGGCCTGGTGGCACTCAGAGGAAGAATAACAGACTGCCTAGAAGAGACTTGATACCCTATGAGCATATACAGGGGGAGGTCCCCCTCAGTCACAGTCATAGGGGAGGGGAGTAAGAGGAAAGCAGGAGGGAGGGAGGATTGGGAGGATACAAGGGATGGGATAACAATTGAGATGTAATATGAATAAATTAATAAAATATTTAAAGAAAAAGAGTCAATAAGTTCCTTTTTTTTTTTTTGCTAGTAGCAATGTTTTATCCATTAAAAAAGTTGGAGAAAATGTTACAGATGAGCATGGTAATTAAAGCTGTGTATTTTTTCCCTTTTTTTATTATTAATTTATTCAAATTACATCTCAGTTGTTAGCCCATCCTTTGTATCCTCCCATTCCTCCCTCCCTCCCGCTTCCCCCCCATTCCCCTCCCCTATGTCTGTGACTGAGGGGGACCTCCTCCCCCTGTATATTAAAGCTGTGTATTGCGATAGACTTTCTTATTGGAATTGCTTTGAGAGGCTTACATTTATTTGAGGATGGCTTTCTATGAAATTGCTTCTGGCCATGCCGATGGCTTTATTCTGTGCCAGTTTAGCTAGGCTGCAGTTGAGTTTCCCAGAATTCTTCGCATGGTTCCCAGTCAGGCTGGTGACAAGAGTGATTTGCTTGAGATTGGGAGGCAGAAGGGCTGGGGAAAGCTCTGTATTTGGAGGCTCAGTTCAGAGCCCTGGCTATGACTTGTGCTTCCCACACACCCGTTAGCTCTCCGTGTGGTGGACAGCAGGCCCTCCGAGTCCTGCAGGCCTTTTTCCTCCTTCTCCCATGAGTTGTAGCGCAGGTGTGTACGCTGCTGTAATGGAGGACCTGGCCTATTCAGGTCTCCCACAGCAGCGGTGAATGACCCACAGCCGTGGTGAATGCATGACTTGATAGTGGAATGTCAACTGTCCTCTCGGGCTTGTCTTTGCTCCCTTTGTGCTTTTTCTTCCTAACCAATGGCCCAGGGGACTGACCCCGTAATGACTATCTCTAGATGCACAGCCAGTAAGAAATACTCCAATCTGACTGAACCCCAGGCAGGCTGCTCTAAGCCTCCTTCTTGACTAGGCCTGAGGTCTTGGCCTCTCCTTCGCTATTTAGACCTGTTTTTAGTGTGACTCCTACTAACCAGTTTAGCAGATGCCCATGCTTGGTATATGATAACTTGATCTGCCTTCAGCACGACTCCTGTCAAATATATTTACCCAGAATTCCCTTTGCCTCTGGCCTTTCCTCTCCTTACTGATTTTCTACTCACTGAGCTTTCACCTGCCCTGGATTGTTCTTCGGTATCCAGTGTTGAGATGAATTTTTCTCCAGCACCAAAATTTCCTATTGCAGTGGCCTCTTAAATAAGCATAATTTTGTTTTATTTTCAATGTCTTTAATAGTGTCAGAATAACTTTTTTCCTTATACCAATAGCCTTCTTTAGTCTTCATCAACTCCTCCTTGTAGCCCCAGTGACTTTGTTGAGATCCTTTTATCCATTTGCATTTAGGCCTTTTCCTCTGAGCTTCTACCTAAATTTCATGTGGATTCATCTCTATAATGAATCTTTGGTTCATAGCACTCACATGGCCTTGCTTCCTAGACAAAGGCACCATGGAAACAGGCACCGGAGCTGTACAATAATTTGTGAGCAACAGGAACCTCAGGGTTATATATGGAATGTCCTTCCACCTGAATTAACAGTGCCTTGGTAGTTCAAGAAGAGAAAATAAATTTACCAGTATCTAAAATTGTCAAGTTATGTTAATGTCCCCTAAACATAAGTTAAATATTCAAGGGAAGAACACTTATGGTAGCTAGAAAACATTTTATGATGATGAAAGTTGAAAAAGTAAGTACTTTCATTTTATGACACCACTTCCAAGAACAGAAGACAAGTGAGCATGAAAAGTTATGTTGATGTCATATCAACAAAGAAATATTTAGAAGAACCGAGAAGTCAGATGAGCTAATAAAACTACTACCTTTCACACCATCCATTTTCATATCCAATCTTAACAGAACTCTAAAAAAATAATGTGCATGTTTATGTAAAGTCAGAATGTGGAATCTTTTCACTTGACAGTCTGTGTGTGAGAGAGAGAGAGAGAGAGAGAGAGAGAGAGAGAGAGAGAGAGAGAGAGAGAGCAGAAAGAAATCTGTAGGAAATAGTAGAGCATTGTCAGATCTTTCCTCAGATTTATCCCCCTGGGTGACTTACTTCCATATGTAATGCTTGCGTTTATGTGGGAAGCAATGCAACATTTGTTTTCCAAGAAAAGTAATTGTTTAATCGAGCCCTGTGTACTACAGGATCACTGTGTCTCATACACCACACACACTGTGTCTAATACACCACTGTCTAATACACCACACACACTGTGTCTAATACACCACACACCGTGTCTAATACACACACACCGTGTCTAATACCACACACACTGTGTCTAATACGCCACACACACTGTGTCTAATACGCCACACACACCGTGTCTAATACACCACACACACTGTGTCTAATACACCACACACACCGTGTCTAATACACCACACACACCGTGTCTAATACACCACACACACCGTGTCTAATACACCACACACACCGTGTCTAATACGCCACACACACTGTGTCTAATACGCCACACACACCGTGTCTAATACGCCACACACACTGTGTCTAATACGCCACACACACCGTGTCTAATACCACACACCGTGTCTAATACACCACACACACCGTGTCTAATACGCCACACACACCGTGTCTAATACGCCACACACACCGTGTCTAATACGCCACACCACCGTGTCTAATACGCCACACACACACGTGTCTAATACGCCACACACACCGTGTCTAATACGCCACACACAACCGTGTCTAACGCCACACACACGTGTCTAATACGCCACACACACCGTGTCTATATACCCACACACACCGTGTCTAATACGCCACACACACTGTGTCTAATACGCCACACACACCGTGTCTAATACGCCACACACACCGTGTCTAATACGCCACACACACCGTGTCTAATACGCCACACCACACCGTGTCTAATACGCCACACACACACGTGTCTAATACGCCACACACACCGTGTCTAATACGCCACACACACGTGTCTAATACGCCACACACACCGTGTCTAATACGCCACACAACCGTGTCTAATACGCCACACACACCGTGTCTAATACGCCACACACACCGTGTCTAATACGCCACACACACCGTGTCTAATACGCCACACACACCGTGTCTAATACGCCACACACACCGTGTCTAATACGCCACACACACCGTGTCTAATACGCCCACACACCGTGTCTAATACGCCACACACACCGTGTCTAATACGCCACACACACCGTGTCTAACGCCACACACACCGTGTCTAATACGCCACACACACCGTGTCTAATACGCCACACACACCGTGTCTAATACGCCACACACACTGTGTCTAATACGCACACACACCGTGTCTAATACGCCACACACACCGTGTCTAATACGCCACACACCGTGTCTAATACGCCACACACACCGTGTCTAATACGCCACACACACCGTGTCTAATACGCCACACACACCGTGTCTAATACGCCACACACCGTGTCTAATACGCCACAACACCGTGTCTAATACGCCACACACACTGTGTCTAATACGCCACACACACCGTGTCTAATACGCCACACACACTGTGTCTAATACGCCACACACACTGTGTCTCATACGCCACACACACTGTGTCTAATACGCCACACACACTGTGTCTAATACACCACACACACTGTGTCTAATACACCACACACTGTGTCTAATACGCCACACACTGTGTCTAATACACCACACACACTGTGTCTAATACGCCACACACTGTGTCTAATACGCCACACACACCGTGTCTAATACACCACACACACCGTGTCTAATACACCACACACACCGTGTCTAATACGCCACACACACTGTGTCTAATACACCACACACACTGTGTCTCATACACCACACACACTGTGTCTAATACGCCACACACACTGTGTCTCATACACCACACACACTGTGTCTCATACACCACACACACTGTGTCTAATACACCACACACACTGTGTCTAATACACCACACACACTGTGTCTCATACACCACACACACTGTGTCTCATACACCACACACACTGTGTCTCATACACCACACACACTGTGTCTATCGCCCACACACACTGTCTAATACACCACACACACTGTGTCTAATACACCACACACACTGTGTCTAATACGCCACACACACTGTGTCTAATACACCACACACACTGTGTCTAATACGCCACACACACTGTGTCTAATACGCCACACACACTGTGTCTAATACGCCACACACACTGTGTCTAATACGCCACACACACTGTGTCTAATACACCACACACACTGTGTCTCATACACCACACACACTGTGTCTAATACACCACACACACGTGTCTCATACACCACACACACTGTGTCTCATACCCACACACTGTGTCTAATACGCCACACACACTGTGTCTCATACACCACACACACTGTGTCTCATACACCACACACACTGTGTCTCATACACCACACACACTGTGTCTCATACACCACACACACTGTGTCTAATACGCCACACACACTGTGTCTAATACACCACACACACTGTGTCTAATACACCACACACACTGTGTCTAATACACCACACACACCGTGTCTAATACACCACACACACTGTGTCTAATACGCCACACACACTGTGTCTAATACACCACACACACCGTGTCTAATACACCACACACACTGTGTCTAATACACCACACACACTGTGTCTAATACACCACACACACTGTGTCTCATACACCACACACACTGTGTCTAATACGCCACACACACTGTGTCTAATACACCACACACTGTGTCTCATACACCACACACACTGTGTCTCATACCACACACACTGTCTAATACACCCACACACTGTGTCTAATACGCCACACACACTGTGTCTCATACACCACACACATGTCTAATACGCCACACACACTGTGTCTAATACACCACACACTGTGTCTAATACACCACACACCGTGTCTAATACACCACACACTGTGTCTAATACGCCACACACACTGTGTCTAATACACCACACACCCGTGTCTAATACACCACACACACGTGTCTAATACACCACACACACTGGTCTAATACACCACACACACTGTGTCTAATACACCACACACACTGTGTCTAATACCACACACACCGTGTCTAATACACACACACACTGTGTCTAATACGCCACACACACTGTGTCTAATACACCACACACACTGTGTCTAATACGCCACACACACTGTGTCTCATACACCACACACACTGTGTCTAATACACCACACACACTGTGTCTAATACACCACACACACTGTGTCTAATACACCACACACACTGTGTCTAATACGCCACACACACTGTGTCTAATACGCCACACACACTGTGTCTAATACGCCACACACACTGTGTCTAATACCACACACACTGTGTCTAATACACCACACACACTGTGTCTAATACCCCACACACACTGTGTCTAATACACCACACACACCGTGTCTAATACACACCACACACACCGTGTCTAATACGCCACACCACACTGTGTCTAATACACCACACACACTGTGTCTAATACACCACACACACGTGTCTAATACACCACACACACTGTGTCTAATACGCCACACACACTGTGTCTAATACGCCACACACACTGTGTCTAATACGCCACACACACCGTGTCTAATACGCCACACACACTGTGTCTAATACACCACACACACTGTGTCTAATACGCCACACACACTGTGTCTATACACCACACACACTGTGTCTAATACACCACACACACTGTGTCTAATACACCACACACACTGTGTCTAATACACCACCACACCGTGTCTAATACACCACACACTGTGTCTAATACACCACACACACTGTGTCTAATACACCACACACACCGTGTCTAATACACCACACACACGTGTCTAATACACCCACACACACTGTGTCTAATACGCCACACACACTGTGTCTAATACACCACACACACCGTGTCTAATACACCACACACACTGTGTCTCATACGCCACACACTGTGTCTAATACACCACACACACTGTGTCTCATACACCACACACTGTGTCTAATACACCACACACTGTGTCTAATACACCACACACTGTGTCTAATACGCCACACACAACGTGTCTAATACACCACACACACACTGTGTCTCATACACCACACACACTGTGTCTAATACACCACACACACTGTGTCTCATACACCACACACACTGTGTCTAATACGCCACACACTGTGTCTATACACCACACACACTGTGTCTCATACACCACACACACTGTGTCTATACACCACACACACTGTGTCTAATACACCACACACACTGTGTCTCATACACCACAACACACTGTGTCTCATACACCACACACACTGTGTCTATACACCACACACACTGTGTCTAATACGCCACACACACTGTGTCTCATACACCACACACACTGTGTCTAATACACCACACACACTGTGTCTATACGCCACACACACTGTGTCTAATACACCACACACTGTGTCTAATACACCACACACTGTGTCTAATACACCACACACACTGTGTCTAATACGCCACACAACTGTGTCTAATACACCACACACTGTGTCTAATACACCACACACACTGTGTCTAATACGCCACACACACTGTGTCTAATACGCCCACACTACGTGTCTAATAACCACACACACTGTGTCTAATACACACGCACACGGTGTCTAATACGCCACACACAGTGTGTCTAATACACCACACACACTGTGTCTAATACACCACACACTGTGTCTAATACCAACACACACTGTGTCTAATACGCCACACACACTGTGTCTAATACACTGTAATAATGTGCTGCATGTACCACCACATCATTTGGAAAGTTTGCTTTTTTTTTTTTTTGCTTAATTCTCTCTCTCATCACCTTCTAAAATAACTCAGGTCAAAATTCTCTGGATTTCTCACTTGGAGATCCTTATCCACATGTGAGTTGGAACCACAGCGTCATGCAGTTCTTCTGCCTGAATTCCTTACTGTGCACTCAGTGGAACCTCATCTAAGCACAGAAGCTAAGTGGAATGGTGCAGGAGGGATGGCGTGCTACAGTGGGAAGTTATATGCAGGTCACAAGAGCTGATGACAGACACAATAGGTAGAAAAGGCAGTATTTTTTTTTCGTACGTAAACCAAGTATATGTGGTGGGTCATAGCTCTCATTTTTTATATATGTTTTTCTGGAATCATTCATTTAAGTGCTGTTATCCACTAAGGAAAATTCAGTATCCGAAACAAAATCATTCTGATTAAGAAGGCATGTGTGGGCCTTCCTTGCTACCTTCCCACATCTCTATCTCTAAAGGGTAAAATCTGAAGTGTGCTGCTCTGTGCCTCTAATTCCAACTTGGTAGACTGAGGCAGGAAGATATGGAGTTCCAGGCCAGCCAGGGCTACACAGTGAGGAGTTGTCTCAAGAAACTGAAAGCCAACCAACTTACCAATGAACAAAAACCAAACCAAAGAGCAGGAGAAAAGCAAAAAATAGAAAGTGAAAGAAAAAAAAAAAGGAAGGGAAGGGGTATGAAAATGTCTAAAACCCCCTCAAAAAACACACAAATGTAAGGCATAGAGACAGATGAGAAACCCTGGAAAATTAAGAAAAGGGAGGGGCAGACAACCATCATGATAAAATACCGTTGGTGCTAATCTTCAACTGTGGGACTCGATCCTTGGTCCTTGTCCTACAATATCTGACTTTTCTGCATTGTAGGTTGGCTACATTGGAGCATTTTAAAGCTGAGATCCGTATCTGTTAAATTACCATACACCCATATTTACTGTCTGTTCTATAAAAATCTATAGCAATTACATGGAATCAAAGTTTTATTGTATTATTTCTGCTAAGAGCCATAGTTTTAGTTATCCTTTTTTGGGGTGGGTGGGTGGGTAAGATTTTGGCATTGTGTAAAAATGTGACTATATAAATGCAGTTTGATAATTAAGATAATTAAGATGAAGGTGGAAAATACATGTGGGCCCATGTCTGCCACAGTAAGGATGTGTTTCGCTACAGTGGAAAACATTGATTAGTTTATTCAGTAAGTATCTGTTATACATTGTAGCGTCTGGTCCCCAAAGATGGTCTAAGTTTGCTAGATTTAGTAGTTAACCGATTAAGATACTGTGTTGGCTTCTCCAAATTTTATCCCTGAATGAGTTACTGCTTTTCTAGCTCTTGTCATCACTGTTTCTGCTGCTGTCTAGTGCTGACTCCTGGGCCACACATTTTAGTTACATGCCATGTGTAGACACCCTGCTTCTTTAGTCAGTTTTGCTGTAGTAACAATACGTCGAAGACTCGTAGCAACAATGGTTATCTCCTATCGCCGTGGCGCCTAGGCTGTGGTCAGCTGTGGCTGTAGTTCAGATGCCTTCCCATTCTGGAACCCAAATTAAAGAGTCAGTATGAGCATTGGACATTCCTATGTCAGAGGGGAAGAACAAGGCCACGGAAGAGGCTCTCACTGTGTCTTAAATAGAGACATGATGCTCCTTGTTTGTGTTCACATCCCACTGACCAAGACTCATTCAATGGTGTGCTGGATGTGAGATCCAAGGGATGGCAGGAGGATTCTTTCCTCACAGGAAGGACGGCAAGTACTTGCTAGTTGTGTGTCATTGATCTGGAAAGAATAAGGGACTGGACACATACTGCAACATATATACGCTTTTCCTTCTCACGTCACACCATCCCGCTGGTGAGCCTAGTCTCAGAGCTTTTCGATGTCCCGCCTCCCTGGCCAATAGCATCCTAGATGAGTTCTACTTTGTTCTCATCTCTACTTTCTATACTTGCTCATAGAAAGTGCTAGTGTGTCAGGCTTGCTTATACCCTTGCAGGTGACGCTGCTTGCTGGCTTTGCTGTCACCGTGTCTGTTCTGTGAGGTCTCTAAGTGTGATATATGTAAGGGAAAATCAAGTCATTGTAACATCCAATAGCTTGGATTTTAGGCTAAGGTTGAAACTCTTCTGCCATTTTACTTGCAATATGAAATAATTAGGGAACAGCTTCTTTGAAGCTGGGACTTGAAGATTCTGCTCTATTGTTATATGTGAGATGTTCAGTCAAGATAATTGTCATAAGAGGTAAAATTCAGATTGAGAAAAGAAAGCTATCTTAACTGAACAAATAGTGTCATCTTATTTTTTTGGAAAAAAAAGTACTTGCTTATTTTTTTATTTTTATTATTTTTAGTGTTAGGTCTCTGTTCTAAAGGGCTTTGGGCTCCAGGAAATACTAATCTGTTGCCAGAATTCAAAAGCATTGACAACAACAAATAGGGGGATATGGCTGCAAGAAATGGAAGCGAACTAGATATTTTATGAAAACTACTGGGAATAAAAGGCAAGACTCACATTAAGAGAGAAAACTAGTTCTTAGGTTGGGCCGAAATGGCTCCAAAACCTAGCGTGATCTGCATTTCAAATAACCTGGCTTCTTGGAAATTTTCTTCCCTGGTTCAGATGAGTTTGCACTTTAAAGCTTGGTAAAATGTCATACCTCCTTAAACTTAAAAACATGCACTAAGTGCTCATGGGTGTTGGGCCTTCCATTGGGGTGCAGTCAACCTACAAGATGCCACACCCACAAAGCAAATGGACTCTCCTTCCAAGAGAAGCCATCAACTGTTCATAGCTCCTCAGCTAAGGGTGGGAGCACACGAGCACCTCTCCACCCATGCTGGGATGCTGACTGGCTTGATGGTGTGCGGGTCTTATCCTATGAGGTAATGAGTGCAG
This sequence comes from Acomys russatus, assembly GCF_903995435.1. Taxonomy (NCBI): domain Eukaryota; kingdom Metazoa; phylum Chordata; class Mammalia; order Rodentia; family Muridae; genus Acomys; species Acomys russatus. Next base: position 12,714 of record NW_026131848.1, on the reverse strand, counting down.
CAGGCCTGTCATGTCCAGAATATCCTGCTTCACATCAGTCCTGAGCTTTGAGACCTTACAGTCTTTTTGCCTCTTCTTCTGAGTTAGTTTTCTTCCCCACCCCATCTCTCTCTCTCTCTCTCTCTCTCTCTCTCTCTCTCTCTCTCACTCTCTGTGTATGTGTGTGTAATAGACATCCCATTTGTGGCTAAGCACTTTACAGACACTCTCTGTATTTCAACGATCTGTGAGTGTCTGCATTAACAACCATCTACTGCACTGATGTGCTCTGAGAGTGGCATTAATCTATGAATATAGAGATAATTTAGAGGGCAGCTTGATTTTATGCCCGTGTGGCAAAAATAAATAAATAAATAACAGTAGTTTCACCTCTAGGGTCTATGAACATATCAACCATGGATTCTTTACCCAATTTACAGTACCAGGTATGTGTTTCCTCCTGTGAGTAGGCCGTAAGTCCAATCATAAAGTAGTTGGTTACCCCCATAATCTTCATGCCAGTCTTGTACCTTGAATATATATTGACCTGGTTGGTTGTTATTGTCACTCTGTGATGGCTAAAGAAACTCCATTTTACACTAGGCATCCATCTTGGTACCCATTAGCCATTTGTCTCTGACTCCAGTACCTAGAAGGCAAGTTCCCAGCAACCCTCATTCAGTGACCCCCTGATCCAGAAATGTAGCCATGATCATCTGCTTTGTTATGACCATAAGTGCTTTTTTGGCTTCTGTAACCAGCTTATGCAGACATTCGAGGACAATTTAGAGGTTGCCTTGACTACCTAATCTTGGCGGAGCAGAACAGCTCTTGGTTTGCTTGTCAGATACTCAGGGTCTTTTTTATGGTTTTCACCTTTGAAACTTCTTCCTTCATCACTCTTTGAGGGGCAGTCTCTAATATGGCTCAAAGATTGCTATTTTGCTAGAGGTTTTGATAAATTTAACTAATTGCAGTGCAGATTGAGTCTGTAGTCTTTTCCAGGGCACCGCAAACTCTGTAACAGCTCACAAGGTTCACAGCAGCATGTGTAGCACCTTCTGGTACTATGAACACTGCCCGACTGTGAAGAAGCCTCCCTAGCCAGTGACTTGATTCATCCATGTCTTGTGATTAAAGTGGGTGTGGATCCATTTAGTGAAATGCCTTGCACAAACAAACATGCTTGAAGCTCTCACCAATGTCAACGTCAAGTATCCTTGGAGGCCAAAGCTCATTTCATAACAGGAGACTGGATGAAGTTCTGGCTCAACACGGGGTTGGACAAATCAGGGAAGGGCAGTCACAGAGCACAAGACATCTCAAATAGGTCTGAATGGAAAAGAGGGATTTGCACCGCAGCTGTAGGGGAACACCAAGGCAATGCTCAGGAAGTGGAGGGGGCTGCAAGTTTGGACAATGGAAGGTGGTGGGAAGAGAGGAGAGATAAAGACAAACACAGAGGGGTCTGCTGCTGGCGTCCCAGGCTCCTGAAACACGGTCACATACCTGGTGACTCAGAATGATGGAAATCTATCCTGTGATTTTTGGAGGCAAGAACTCCAAGGTATTGAGAAGGCTGCTGTTTTTTCTGGATATTCTGAGAGAAAATTCACTTCCTGATTCTTCCCTAGCTTGAGGTGCCTGCCTCAGTTTCTTGGCATTCTTAAACTTATGGACACATGGCTTCAATCTCTACCTTTATCTTTGGATCACCTTCTTCTCTGTGTATCTCAGTGTCTTCTCTCCTTATGAGGGAAAATGGCCATCATATTCAGGGCTTAGTCGCAGTCCAGGATGATCTTGTATTGAGGTCCTTAACTTTATTATAATCACTAAGACCTTCTTTGCAAGTAAGATCACACACACAGGTTCTGCATTCATATATCTTTTAGGGGGCTGCCAATCACCCCATTATAGGTCTTTTGGTAAGGACTAAATTCAATAGATAAATGACTTTATGAGCAAGGCTGTGGCCCGATTACATCAGTTGTGTGGAAGACAACACTAGTTGGTAGAGAATGGACAGGGGATGAAGGTCTGACTTATCAAAAAAAATTTTTTTTAGCTAAACTGTATATAATCACATAGTTAAGGTAGAATTACAGTGACCTTGATATTGAGTTATCTATGGCATGTAGGAGCAGATGGCTTGTAGCAGTTGGAAATAGGAGTCTGGGATTCAGTAGAGAGCTTGTGGGGTTGATCAACTGTTAGATGGGTGGTTCTGTCTCAGCTCCCTGGTCTGAGCGACATCTTTGAATTACATAGTTCCCTTTTGGAAGACAGCTGCCATAGTGTGCCAATATTGAAGGTATCCCACCAAGAGGGAAGTCATATAAAGATGATCTGATAGATGAACACTTTATGGAAATAACCTCACCCTGAGAGAAGAACCAAAGGGCCCCAGGCAGTGCTGAAGCTCCAGCTGTGTGCTTGGGGCCTGTTAGCTAAGCCTGGCTCCTAGCTGAGTGCAGTCACATGAGTGATTCCAACTAATGCTAAGAGGAACAGAAGAAGCAAGGGTGAGCCAACACATCTGTAAGATGTAGAAAAATCATCATCCTAAGCAAATAAGCTCTAAGGTGGTTTTTTTCTGCTTCAGGCCCCTTCCATGTGTGATGGTCCCAGAGAGCACACAATAAAAGCCAGTGGTGTCTGCGTTAGAGGATGAAGCAGTTATGGACAAGCCTAGGAGACAGGAGTTAGAGATTCAAGAAATGGGTACCAAGATACGGGATGTTTAAAGTGGCATGCATTTTCAGGTATGATAGTCGTCAGGGGATTCTCCTGGCTACACCAAGTCTTTATAATAGCATCTGCTCGAGATGTCGTGCCTCTACAGTACGACTGCTTATATTCACGAGGGGATTCTGTCGCCTGCACCTGCTGCCGTGGAGTGTATTATAACAGCGTTGATGGAGTTAGCAGATGAGCAGAAGAGGGCAGAATTACACAGACAATTATCTGAGTTATTTCCTAGGGGGAAACGCTCTGTGTGTTTTGTTTCTTAGTGGGACGTCCTTGAGGTTCCATGTAGGAGTGAGCACTTCCCTTTTCTGTCCCAGACATGACCCTGCTCCTGTTTGTCTCCCCTACTCTCTGCCTAGGTAAGACGATCCATAGGGTCCCATCAACAGGCTTCCAGCTTTCTCTTAGGTCTGATCACTAACAGAAAGAGGGCCAAAAAATGAGCTCAGGGTATCTTTTCGAGATAGGGCTGAGTTCTCAGTGTCCAACGACAGCTGTCACTGCACACTTCAAGGCAGCAATCACTTTGCAAGTGTCTCTCCTGGGTCTCGGTAAACCTTTCTTTCTGTCCTATAACCAGGGTGGCTCCTTCTCTCTTGTGTCTTGGGTTGTTTTACCTATCCCCCGTGTTTATCTCTACTGTGCCTTTAAGTTAGTCTTTGTAATCAGTCCTCTTAAGATGATTTTGATTTGGGTGGGTTCTGTTGAAATGAAGAGGGAGTGATGACTGGGCCACGCGAACACACAGCGTATTAGGCAGCCTTCTGTCACAGCCTTCTCAAGCCTTCCAGCTTTTTACCTCAACAGCTAATGCCTTAGCGTGACCATCACTTCATATGCCAGGCGGGGAACGCAGATACAGACAATTCAAAACCAAACCAGAAATGCCAAATTCACCTCCCAGATCTACCCCTCTTTTACTGCTGTCCCCACCCTTCCCAGTATTCTCAGCACCCCGCCTCTTGGTTTGCAAAACGAGATCCAAGACTGAAATCGGGGGTTTTAGACTCTGTTGGCAAGATCAGAGGAACTACTGAGATTGGCAGCGGTGACGTGGATACAGTTAGCGCCACTGAGCTGGACTTAAGAATGGTTTAGGGGGTTGGGGCACATGAGTGGAAAAATACATGCATACATAACAAAGTCAGGGTTTTATCTCCATCTTGTGTCTTCAGAGACTGGTGCATGATAAAACTGTATGCGTAATGAGTAAGTATGTCAAGAGAGCTATTTATTAAGTTTTCTCCTCAGGCAGCCCGGGGCTGGTTTGCTCTGGTCTGTGTTCCTTCTCTGAGGGTGCCTGGGGCCTTTCTTACCTTTATGCGCAATGGTGCTGTTGTGTTATGGCCAGGACTATGCTAGTAAATGGGAATTTGGTTTGTACAAGGCTTGTTCGTTTTTGAAGATTTACTTACTTACTATTTGCCTGCATGCCAGAAGAGGGCACCAGATCTCATTACAGATGGCTATGAGACACCATGTGGTTGCTGGGAATTGAATTCAGGACTTCTGGAAGAGCAGTCAGTGCTCCCAACCTCTGAGCCAGCTCTCCAGCCCGGTTTGTACAAGTTTTATTGAGGTACAGTTCACTCATTTAAAGTGTATAAAATGGCCCAGCCCTGGAGAGGGTGGTGCAGGCTGTGATTCAGGTACCTGGGAGGCTGAGTGGGAGGATTGTAATCTTTAGCTTTGCCTGGGATACAGAGTGAGCTCAAGGCCAGCCTGAGGTAAATTAGTGAGACCCTATCTGAAAGAAGAAGAAGAAGAAGAAGAAGAAGAAGAAGAAGAAGAAGAAGAAGAAGAAGAAGAAGAAGAAGAAGAAAAAGAAAAAGAAGAAAAGAATGTGGCAGGGAGGAGTGCTTACCTGCTATGCATCAGGTCCTAGGGTCACTCTCCAGGTTACCACAAAATAGCAATAATAAATAATAGTAAGGAGTAGAGTACAGAGCACAGCATCCATGCTAGAACATTTTTATTACTCTACTCCTAAAAAAAAAAAAAAAAAAAAAAAAACCCTATACTTAGTTTCAGGCATTCTTCCTTTTCATTAAAAAATTAGGCCCATTTATCTGCTTCTGATGAAGTTTCCTATTCTGAACTTTTGATGTAAATGTCATCATATAATGTGACCTTTTATGAGCGGCTTTTCCCTTTGCATGATGTTTTTTATTATATATAATGTATATACATATATATATAATGTACTTCATTCCTTTCATGGCAGAGTGATATTTCATGATATGACTATATTGCATTTTATTTGCCCATTAATTAATTGATAGACATGTGCATTGTTTTCATCCAATACTGTTAACTACTCAACAGCCAATAATCTGAAACAAAAATCCTGGAGGTGAAGATGTGATTCCATAGGTAAAAGCACTTGTCACCCAAGCCTGATGACCCAGGTCTGGATCCGCAGATGCCACACAAAAGCTGCTTGCAGTAGCATAACCCCTACGGCCTATGGGGCATGGGAGGTGGAGATGGGAGACTCTTCAGAAGCTTGTGGTGCAGCCAGCTTGGCTGACACAGTAGCAAAGAGAGCCTGTGTCAAACAAGAAGGAGCGGCAAGGCTCCTACACCCAAAGGTTGTCCTCTGACCTTCACATGTGCCATGGCACCCACACGCTCACATCACACACACCCAAGCATGTACACACACACGTACTACTCTCTCTCTTACTCACTCATACATGTGTGCACACACGTGGGGGGGGGCAGGGGGCCACAGAGACAGAGAGACAGACACACAGAGACCAATGCACACTCACAAATCCAGACTCAGACGTCCATGTTGCACACATTTCCATCATGGCTGGCTGTAAAAGCCAGACATTCATTGGAAATAGAGGCTCAAAAGGCTCTTGCGAGCCACTACTAGACACATCTAGCAAACCATTGACTAAACTCCTGATAGGTCTCTGGAGAAACCAGAGATGTGATTGTATACAGTAAGGTTTCCACACAACCGTCAAGAACACTAAAGGACATAAGTAAAACAATAGAGTAGCTAGTGCCTACTAAGTGCATTTTGTGACGGGGCATGGGGCAGAACATTTTTTTTTTTTTCCCTTTAGTTCTTCATCACCACTTCCCTTCTTGGCAACTGTCAGCTCCTGATCACCAGCGCCCAGCTGCTGGCTCCCTGCCTCTAGTTGTTCTGCATGCTGCTTCACAAATACACTACCGTGTTCCTGCTCACAATGTTGGTGTGTGCTTCTCTGACCCGGTGTGCTGCTGTTCAGGCTGTGGCTTGGCTCGTTTTCGTCAGGTGTCTGCTGAGTCGTCCCCTCCTCAGAAAGGCTTGCTTACAGCCTCTTCTCCTTACCCAATCTTTTCTAAGCTTTGCCTTTCATATTTACCTACCGTTGGCATCCTGTTTCTCTGAATATTTAGTTTTCCTTCATCTCATAAGCACACATTCTATGAATATGTTGGACTTCACTAGCATACCTTTTTATTTATTTATTCTTCCAAGACATTTGTTTTTATTTTGTGTGTATGAGTGTTTTGCCTACATGTATGTATGTGCACCACGTGTGTGCCAGGAGCCTGTGAAGGCCAGAAGAGGGATTTAGATCCCCAGAAACTAGAGTTAAGGATGGTTGCGAGCTGTCATGTGGGTGCTGGATCCAGGTTATCTACAAGAGCAGCCTCTCCAGCCCCTTATATCATCATCATCATCATCATCATCATCATCTTATTGTTATTATTATTATTATTATTATTATTATTATTATTATTATTATTATTATTATTATTATTATTATTACTACTACTACTACTACTACTACTTAGGTAAAACATCTCATGTAGCCCAGGCTGGTTTTGAACTTTTGATCCTGATGCTTCCAACTCCCAAGTGCTGGGACTACATACCTGCTTCATGTAGTGTTGAGCTCTGTGTGTGCTAGGCAAGTGTTCTGCCATCTGAGCGATACCATCAGCCCTGAATTTACGACTACAGAAGAGGGAACTGACCTACAGAACAACAACAGCCATTTCCTCCACCCTCCTGGTCATGGCACAGCCCCATGGTCGTGAATGAGGCAAGAAAGACCCGGGCGTCTTTCTTATACTCACACTGGTGTTCTGGCCCCCAGGCTATGTTGATTAAAGCAAGGGACATTTGGGATTAACATTTTTTGAATAACATTTGTTTATTCATTCATTATTGTGTCTTGGTTGGGGGACAGCACTGAGGTCAGAGGACACTTTGAGGGAGTCCGTTTTCTTCCCCCCATGTGCATCCCTGGATGACACTCTGGTTGTCCAGGCTGGGTGCAAGTGCCTGCACCGGATGAGCCACCTCACTGGCCTAACCAGAACTCTTGAACACAGGAGTTCTCAGTCCTCAGTCTTGTCAGAAGAACACGCAGAGAACATTCTACCTCATCATCGACTTTTTTTTTTTTGTTGTTTGTTTCTGGTCTGAATTCTGGCCCAGATGTAACTCACCTGACACAGGTGGGAGGCAGTGCAGTGATATGGCTGAGCATATGCCTCCCTCTAGAGCCAAACTAATGAACCTACGTGCCAGTTCACTGTGAGCCTAAAAAGTTACTCCGTTTTCCAGCATCTATCTTTACAGTAAGATAATAAACCTCTGTGCCATAGGCCTGGGGAGAGAATTTAATTACTATGTAATTTAAGATTTCATTGGTCTTGCCTGCTTTGCTCTGATGTCCGCGGATGCGAACGGAGGGCTGCCACATGACGTCCCTGAGACTTCCCACTTGCCTCACTCTTCACCTCTGGCTTTCTGGAAGAGCCTCTCTGTTCTCTTGGCTCTGCATCTGCTTTGTTCCCTCAGGAGCAGAGGGCACCCCTCCTTCAAGAAAAGAGCATCACCTTGGTCCTCCGTGTATAGGAACCCCCTAGCTCTTAGCAGGACCAGCCAGATCCAAGAATCCCCATGGCAGAGACATCTTAGTGCATAAGCCCCCAAGACGTTGTGATTTCTGAGAGAGAAGCAAGAGGAGGCGAGGACGGACAGATGGATTTAGTGTGCTGCAAAAAAGGAGCCCCCAGGCCCTCAGGTCCACTTGCCATGAGCCCCTGCTCCAAAGGTTCTTTCTAAATCAGGGTAACTGAGTTTTATCCCTCCTTCAATGCACAGCTCCCCTTCGTCACTGAGAGAAGGGTGGTGGTGATAAATATCCCCGAGTTTCGTTAAATTCAAGAATCTCTTACACAGGGAACTTCAGGGAAACTAGTTTGATTAATATTTACTGCCCGCCCACAGAGTGCTGGGCAGTCCGAGGAAGTGAGCAAACTAAAAGTACAGTCTCATCCCAGAAAAATTAAACCCGGGCCGACTCTGGGGACCCTCGTTTCTTCGGAGTGCGCTTTGGATTCTGATCCTCACAAACCATCAATATTTCTCAGTACTTGAACTCCCACTGGGCTCCCCAGGGGCCTTCTGGAAAGCTTAAGGATTAGGGGGCGGAGCGGGGTAGGCTGGGGAGGTGAGGCTGAAGGGGCGGGATGGGAGGGGGGTTACCTAGGTGCGTTCCCTACTCGGCTCCTCCGCGCAGAGACTCTTCGGGAAACCGCTTGGCACCCTGGGCGGTGGACTTTGGCTGCTCCTCCCCTCCTATCCCCAGCAAGCTCAGAGCCTCACTCCGGGGCGTGTCCTTCCTACCTCGGGCTCACAGTGGTCCGCTCAGCCGGCTCCAGCGGCAGCGGAGAGGCGGCGGTGGCAGAGCCGGAGCAGAGGTGGCGAGAGCCACCCGGGAAGCAGCGGTGGCTGCGGCCGGCACCTGTGCGTAGCAGGAGGCTCAGGGGTAGAGTGGGTGACGGCCGCTCTAAGCCACGGAAGGAGCAGGCACCTTCCAACTGGGAGCCTGCCGTTTCTATCAACCTCCGCTGGCTGGCACGGAGGTAGCACCGAGCTGGCGACACTGGTGTGGGCAAAGATGAGCAGCAACAGCTAGAGGCCTCGGGACAGGTTAACGTCCAAGAGTAGAAAGGAGAGGCCAGGGGTGCCCTGGACCATGGCAGCCTCCCACCTGGGACTTCGGGGAGGTGGAAACTTTCTTGGATAGGCACCCTGAGTTGTTTGAAGATTATTTGATGCGGAAAGGGAAACAGGAGCTGGTGGACAAGTGGCTACAAAGGCACAGTTCGGGACAGGGGGCTTCAAGCCTGAGGCCTGCCCTGACTGGCCTAGCAGCTTGGCTCAGGGCAGTGGCAGAGGCAGCACACCGGCATAGGTGGTGGTGCTGGACCACAGGGCTCTGCCAATAACCATCCATACCTGGTGGTGGGGAAAATGCCGGAGTTCCCTTGAGTCCCAGTTGGGCTGGTTGCAGCCGGGGGACCGATGGCAGCCTGCAGAGAAGAGCTTCGCAGAAAGAGCTGCGGAAGAGCTTTGCCCGCTCCAAAGCCATCCATGTGAACAGGACCTACGATGAACAGGTGACCTCACGGGCTCAGGAGCCCTTGAGCAGTGTCCGGCGGAGAGCCCTGCTCAGAAAAGGCCAGCTCTCTGCCCCCCACCACAGCTCACATTCTCAGTGCCCTGTTGGAATCGAGGGTGAATCTGCCTCAGTATCCCCCTACGGCCATCGACTACAAATGCCACCTGAAAAAGCATAACGAGCGCCAGTTTTTCCTGGAATTGGTCAAGGATATCTCCAATGACCTTGACCTCACCAGCCTGAGCTACAAGATCCTCATCTTTGTCTGTCTCATGGTGGACGCTGACCGTTGCTCTCTCTTCTTAGTGGAGGGAGCAGCTGCTGGCAAGAAGACTTTGGTCTCCAAGTTTTTTTGACGTGCATGCCGGAACCCCACTGCTCCCCTGCAGCAGCACAGAGAACTCAAATGAGGTGCAGGTCCCCTGGGGCAAAGGCATCATTGGCTATGTCGGGGAACATGGAGAAACAGTCAACATTCCCGATGCCTACCAGGTAGGGCTTTGCTTGTCCGCTGCTCCCCAGCCCACTGGCTTGGCGTCCATGCCTTCCCTCGTCCTTTGACAACCAGAACCACTTTTATCTAGACCTTTTGCAAAAACAGTCTCGCTGTTTAAGTTCCTTCTTGAGTTTACTTGGTATTGCATCATCTTTGATGGAGTGGTGTTTTCCTAGCACAATGGCTTATGGGAAATTCATAGATGACTCTCTGTCAAGAGAGTAGCCTTAAGAACATGGCTGTATGGTTTTAGGACTGCTAGAAAGAGGTGTCGCCTCTAGAATCTCGGTGATAATCTTGGAGAAAATGGGTGTTATTTTTGTCTCTGGTGTTTGTGGCTGGGAGAGGGGGTGTTGTGGTGGTTGGAAGGAGTAAAGACAGGGAATACTGAACCTCTGAGCCATTTGGGCCCTCTTCATAGCTGCTTCAGTGAAGTTTGAAGAGGATGGACGAATAAAGGGACTAGTCATTTTCAAGCTTGGATTCAGCAGGCAGCTTTTAATGGGGGTGGGGGTGGTGACAAGTAGTGTTTTAGTTTGTAAAATGCCCCCACTGGTGTGTGT
>NW_026131847.1:0-61044 GCF_903995435.1 Acomys russatus | reverse complement strand
AAGCAAAGAGAAATGCTGATTTCATCAAACAGAGTTACCTACTCAGAATCTGTACTACTGCGCAGATAAGCAAAATTAGTGCGTTCTAAAGCAAGTCTGTTTAGGCGAAAAACTCATTTCTGACAAAGTTGCCCAAATGCATCTCAAGAAGTGTGCAACTAGTTCCCTGAGTTAGAAAACGTCGAAAATGTGTCGTTTCTGCTAGCACTGCACTTGTACACATGTGTTTGCTGAAGGGCGAAACGGCAGTGTAACGCATGTTTCTTCCAGCAAATACACTGTTTTCGTAGGAAACGGGAACACACTGAGGAATGCTGGTGGGAGCTACTGTGACTAAAACTGAGCTTCCCTACACACAGGGAAGCAAGAGAAATGCTGATTTCATCAAACAGAGTTACCTACTCAGAATCTGTACTACTGCACAGATAAGCAAATTTAGCGCGTTCTAAAGCAAGTCTGTTTAGGCGAAAAACTCATTTCTGACAAAGTTGCCCAAATGCATCTCAGAAGTGTGCAACTAGTTCCCTGAGTTAGAAAACGTCGAAAATGTGTCATTTCTGCTAGCAGTGCACTTCTACACATGTGTTTGCTGAAGGGCGAAATGGCAGTGGAACGCATGTTTCTTCCAGCAAATACACTGTTTTCGGAGGAAACGGGAACACAGTGAGGAAAACTACTGTGGGAGCTACTGTGACTAAACTGAGCTTCCTACACACAGGGAGCAAGAGAAATGCTGATTTCATCAAACAGAGTTACCTACTCAGAATCTGTACTACTGCACAGATAAGCAAAATTAGTGCGTTCTAAAGCAAGTCTGTTTAGGCGAAAAACTCATTTCTGACAAAGTTGCCAAATGCATCTCAGAAGTGTGCAACTAGTTCCCTGAGTTAGAAAACGTCAAAAATATGTTGTTTCTGCTAGCAGTGCACTTGTACACATGTGTTTGCTGAAGGGCGAAACAGCAGTGTAACGCATGTTTCTACCAGCAAATACGCTGTTTCTAAGGAAATGTGAATACACTGAGGAAACGCTTGTGGGAGCTACTGTGACTAAAACTGAGCTTCCCTACTCACAGGGAAGCAAGAGAAATGCTGATTTCATCAAACAGAGTTACCTACTCAGAATCTGTACTACTGCGCAGATAAGCAAAATTAGTGCGTTCTAAAGCAAGTCTGTTTAGGCGAAAAACTCATTTCTGACAAAGTTGCCCAAATGATCTAAGTGTGCAACTAGTTCTCTGAGTTAGAAAATGTCAAAAATGTCGTTTCTGCTAGCAGTGCATTTGTACACATGTGTTTGCTGAAGGGCGAACACTAGTGTAACGAAGTTTCTTCCAAATACACTGTTTCTAGGAAATGTGAAACACAGTGAGGAAAAACTACTGGGAGCTTTCTGATTAAAACTGAGCTTCTCTACTCACAGGAAGCAGAGAAATGCTGATTTCATCAAACAGAGTTATCCTACTCAGAATATGTACTACTCACAGTTGGGAAAGTTATGTGTTCTATCGCAAGGCTCTTTAGGCAAAAAACTCATTTCTGACAAAGTTGCCAAATACGTATGAGAAGTGTGCAACTTGTCTCTGAGTTAGAAAAATCGAAAAAGTGTCGTTTCTGCTAGCAGTGCACTTGTACACATGTGTTTGCTGAAGGCGAAACGGCAGTGTAACACACGTTTTCTTCCAGAAAATACACTGTTTCTAAGGAAATGTGAACACAGTGAGGAAAAACTACTGGGAGCTTCTATGACTAAAACTGAGCTTCCCTACACACAGGGAAGCAAGAGAAATGCTGATTTCATCAAACAGAGTTACCTACTCAGAATCTGTACTACTGCGCAGATAAGCAAAATTAGTGCGTTCTAAAGCAAGTCTGTTTAGGCGAAAAACTCATTTCTGACAAAGTTGCCCAAATGCATCTCAGAAGTGTGCAACTAGTTCCCTGAGTTAGAAAACGTCGAAAATGTGTTGTTTCTGCTAGCAGTGCACTTGTACACATGTGTTTGCTGAAGGGCGAAACGGCAGTGTAACGCATGTTTCTTCCAGCAAATACACTGTTTCTAAGGAAATGTGAACACAGTGAGGAAAAACTACTGGGAGATTCTATGACTAAAACTGACCTTCCCTACACACAGGGAAGCAAGAGAAATGCTGATTTCATCAAACAGAGTTACCTACTCAGAATCTGTACTACTGCGCAATAGGCAAAACTATCGCGTTCTAAAGCAAGTCTGTTTAGGCGAAAAACTCATTTCTGACAAAGTTGCTCCAAATGCATCTCAGAAGTGTGCAACTAGTTCCCTGAGTTAGGAAAACGTCAAAAATATGTCATTTCTGCTAGCAGTGCACTTGTACACATGTGTTTGCTGAACGGCGAAACGGCAGTGTAACGCATGTTTCTTCCAGAAAATACACTGTTTCTAAGGAAATGTGAACACAGTGAGGAAAAACTACTGGGAGCTTCTATGACTAAAACTGAACTTCCCTACACACAGGGAAGCAAGAGAAATGCTGATTTCATCAAACAGAGTTACCTACTCAGAATCTGTACTACTGCGCAGATAAGCAAAACTAGTGCGTTCTAAAGCAAGTCTGTTCAGGCGAAAAACTCATTTCTGACAAAGTTGCCCAAATGCATCTCAGAAGTGTGCAACTAGTCCTGAGTTAGAAAACGTCGAAAATGTGTTGTTTCTGCTAGCAGTGCACTTGTACACATGTGTTTGCTGAAGGGCGAAACGGCAGTGTAACGCATGTTTCTTTCAGAATATACACTGTTTCTAAGGAAATGGGAAGACAGTGAGGAAAAACTACTGGGAGCTTCTATGACTAAAACTGAGCTTTGCTACTCACAGAAAGCAAAGAAAGCTGATTTATCAAACAGAGTTACCTACTCAGAAATGTACTACTGCAAAAGGAAAATTATGTGTTCAATGCAAGTCTGTTTAGGCAAAAAACTCATTTCTGACAAAGTTGCCAACTCATGAGAAGTGTGCAACTGTTCCTGAGTTAGAAAACATCGAAAAAGTGTCGTTTCTGCTAGCAGTCACTTCTACACATGTGTTGCTGAAGGGGAAAGGCAGTTAACGCATGTTTCTTCCAGAAAAGCACTGTTTCTAAGAAAATGTGAACACAGTGAGCAAAAACTACTGGGAGCTTTTAGGACTAAAAGGGAGCTTCTTTACACACAGGAAAGCAAGAGAAATGCTGATTTTTATCAAACAGAGTTACTACTCAGAATCTGTACTACTGCACAGATAAGCAAAATTTAGTGCGTTCTAAAGCAAGTCTGTTTAGGCGAAAAACTCATTTCTGACAAAGTTGCCCAAATGCATCTCAGAAGTGTGCAACTAGTTCCCTGAGTTAGAAAACGTCGAAAATGTGTTGTTTCTGCCAGCAGTGCATTTGTACACATGTGTTTGCCGAAGGGCGAAACGGCAGTGTAACGCATGTTTCTTCCAGCAAATACACTGTTTCTAAAGAAATGTGAACACAGTGAGGAAACGCTTGTGGAGCTACTGTGACTAAAACTGAGCTTCCCTACACACAGGGAAGCAAGAGAAATGCTGATTTCATCAAACAGAGTTACCTACTCAGAATCTGTACTACTGCGCAGATAAGCAAAATTAGTGCGTTCTAAAGCAAGTCTGTTTAGGCAAAAACTCATTTCTGACAAAGTTGCCCAAAGGCATCTAAGAAGTCTGCAACTAGTTCCCTGAGTTAGAAACGTCGAAAATGTGTTGTTTCTGCCAGCAGTGCACTTGTACACATGTGTTTGCTGAAGGAGAAACCGTGTAACGCAAGTCTTCCAAAAAATACACTGTTTCTAAGGAAATGTGAACACAGTGAGGAAAAACTACTGGGATTCTATGACTAAAACTGAGCTTCCCTACTCACGGGAAGCAAGAGAAATGCTTGATTTCATCAAACAGAGTTACCTACTCAGAAATGTACTACTGCAAATGGAAAAAAAGTTATGTGTTCTATCGCAAGTCTCTTTAGGCAAAAAACTCATTTCTGACAAAGTTGCTCAAATGCATATGAGAAGTGTGCAACTTGTTCTCTGAGTTAGAAAAACTCGAAAAAGTGTCGTTTCTCTAGCAGTCACTTCTACACAAGTGTTTGCTGAAGGCGGAAAGGCAGTGTAACGCATTTCTTCCAAAATACACTGTTTCTAAGGAAATGTGAACACAGTGAGGAAAAACTACTGGGGGATTTTATGACTAAAACTGCTTCTCTACTCCATAGGGAAGCAAGAGAATGTGCGATTTTTATCAACGCAGGTACCTACTCAGAATCTGTACTACTGCGCATAAGCAAATTAGTGTGTTCTAAAGCAACTTGCTGTTTAGGCGAAAAAACTCATTTCTGACAAATTGCCCAAATGCATCTCAGAAGTGTGCAATAGTTCTGTGAGTTAGAAAACGTCAAAAATGTGTCTTTCTGCTAGCAGTGACTTCTACACATGTTTGCTGAAGGGGAAACGGCAGTGTAACGCATGTTTTTTCAAGAAAATTCACTGTTTCTAATGAAATGTGAACACGTGAGGAACGCTGGAGCTACTTGACTAAAACTGAGCTTCCCTACCACAGGGAAGCAAGGAAATGCTGATTTCATCAAACAGTTTTACCTACTCAGAATCTATACTACTGCTCGATTAAGAAAATAGTTGGTTCTAATGCAATGTCGTTTAGGCGAAAAACTCATTTCTGACAAAGTTTCCCAAATGCATTTGGAAGTGTGTGAACTAGTTCCTGAGTTAGAAAACGTCGAAAATGTTCGTTTCTGCTAGCATATGCAATTCTACACATGTGTTTGCTGAAGGGCCAAACATGTGTAACTCAGTTTCTTCCAGCAAATACATTTTCAAGGAAATGTGAACACAGTGAGGAAAAACTACTGGGAGCTTCTATGATTAAAACAGAGCTTCCCTACTCACAGGGAAGCAAGAGAAATGCTGATTTCATCAAACAGAGTTACCTACTCAGAATATGTACTACTGCAAAGTTGGGAAAAGTTATGTGTTCATCGCAAGTCTTTAGGCAAAAAACTCATTTCTGACAAGTTGCCAAATACTCATGAAGTGTGCAACTTGTTCCTGAGTTAGAAAATATCAAAAAGTGTCGTTTCTGCTAGCAGTGCACTTCTACACATGTGTTGCTGAAGGGGAAGAAAGCAGTGTAACGTCATTTCTTCCAGACAAATACACTGTTTCTAAGGAAATGTGAACACAGTGAGGAAAAACTACGGGAGTTCTATGATAAAACTGAGCTTCTCTACTCAAGGAAGCAAGAGAAATGGTGATTTTTATCAAACAGAGTTACCTACTCAGAAATCTGTACTACTGGCAATAAGAAAATTAGTGGTTCTAAGCAAGTCTGTTTAGGCAAAAAAACTCATTTGTACAAAGTTGCCCAATGCATCTCAGAAGTGTGCAACTAGTTCGTGAGTTAGAAAACTCGAATGTGTCGTTTTTGCTAGCAGTGCACTTGTTCACATGTGTTTGCTGAACGGCGAAACGGCAGTGTAAGCATTTTTCCAGACAAATACACTGTTTAAGGAATGTGAACACAGTGAGGAAAACCTTGGAGCTACTGTGACAAAACTGAGCTTCCCTCACACAGGAAGCAAAGAGAAATGGGTGATTTATACACAACAGAGTTACTACTCAGAATCTGTACTACTGCGCTGATAAGCAAAATTAGTGTGTTCTAAAGCACTCTGTTTAGGCAAAAACTCATTTCTGACAAGTTGCCCATGCATCTCAGAAGTGTGCAATGTTCCCTGAGTTGAAACATCGAAAATGTGTCGTTTCTGCTAGCAGTCACTTCTACACATGTGTTTGTGACGAAGGACGAAAGCACGTGTAACGCAGTTTCTTCCAAAAATACACTGTTTCTAGGAAATGTGAACACGTGGGGAAAAACTACTGGGAGCTTCTATGACTAAATCTGAATTCTTACACACAGGGAAGCAAGAGAAATGCTGATTTCATCAAACAGTTACCTACTCAGAATTGTACTACTGCAAATTTGGAAAAGTTAGTGTTCTATCGCAGCTCTTAGGCAAAAACCAATTCTGACAAAGTTGCTCAAATGCTATGGAAGTGTGCACCTTGTTCTCTGAGTTAGAAAACATCAATAATTGTTGTTTCTGCCAGCAGTACACTTGAACACATGTGTTTGCTGAAGGGGGAAACGGCAGTGGAACGCATGTTTCTTTCACCAAAACCCTGTTTCTAAGGAAATGTGAACACAGTGAGGAAAAACTACTGGGAGTTTCTATGACAAAACTGAGCTTCTCTACTCATGGGAAGCAAGAGAAATGCGATTTTTTATCAAGCAGGTTACCTACTCAGAATCTGTACTACTGCGCAATAAGCAAATTAGTGTGTTCTAAAGCATGCTTTTAGGCGAAAAACTCATTTCTGACAAAGTTGCCCAAATGCATCTCAGAAGTGTGCAACTAGTTTCCGTGAGTTAGAAAAACGTCAAAAATGTGTCTTTCTGCTAGCAGTGCACTTCTACACATGGTTTGCTGAAGGGCGAAAGGCAGTGTAACGCTGTTTCTTCCAGCAATTCACTGTTTCAAGGAAATGTGAACACTATGAGGAAAACCTGGGAGCTTCTATGACTAAAACTGGCTTCCCTACCACAGGGAAGCAAGAGAATGCTGATTTCTCAAAACAGAGTTACCTACTCAGAATCTTACTACTGCGCGATAAGAAAATTAGTGGGTCTAAGCAGTCTGTTTAGGCAAAACTCATTTCTGACAAAGTTGCCCAAATGCATCTCGGAAGTGTGCAACTGTTCCTGAGTTAGAAAATTCGAAAAATGTGTCTTTCTGCTAGCATGCATTCTACACATGTGTTTGCTGAAGGGAAAACACTAGTGTAACGCAAGTTTCTTCCAGAAATACACTGTTTCAAGGAAAGTGAACACAGTGACGAAAAACTACTGGGAGCTTCTATGATTAAACTGAGCTTCTCTACTCACAGGGAAGCAAGAGAAATGCTGATTTCATCAAACAGAGTTACCTACTCAGAATATGTACTACTGCAAAGTTGGGAAAACTTATGCGTTCTATCGCAAGTCTCTTTAGGCAAAAAACTCATTTCTGACAAATTTGCTCAAATACGTATGAGAAGTGTGCAACTTGTTCTCTGAGTTAGAAAATATCGAAAAAGGGTGGTTTCTGCTAGCAGTACACTTCTACGCAAGTGTTTGCTGAAGGGCGAAAGGCAATGTAACGCTTT
Source organism: Acomys russatus (assembly GCF_903995435.1). NCBI lineage: Eukaryota > Metazoa > Chordata > Mammalia > Rodentia > Muridae > Acomys > Acomys russatus. The sequence goes on along the minus strand of NW_026131847.1, from coordinate 53,794 downwards.
CTTCCAGAAAATACACTGTTTCTAGGAAATGGAACACGTGAGGAAAACTACAGGGAGTTTCTATGACTAAAACTGAGCTTCTCTACTCATAGGGAAGCAAGAGAAATGGCGATTTTTATCAAACAGAGTTACCTACTCAGAATCTGTACTACTGCGCAGATAAGCAAAATTAGAGTGTTCTAAAGCAAGTCTGTTTAGGCAAAAAACTCATTTCTAACAAAGTTGTCCAAATGCATCTCAGAAGTGTGCAACTAGTTCCGTGAGTTAGAAAACGTCGAAAATGTGTCGTTTTTGCTGGCAGTGCACTTCTACACATGCGTTTGCTGAAGGGCGAAAAGGCAGTGTAACGCATGTTACTTCCAGCAAATAAACTGTTTCTAAGGAAATGTGAACACAGTGAGGAAACGCTTGTGCAAGCTACTGTGATGAAAACTGAGCTTCCCGGCACACAGGGAAGCAAGAGAAATGCTGATTTCATCAAACAGAGTTACCTACTCAGAATCTATACTACTGCGCAGATAAGCAAAATTAGTGTGTTCTTAAGCACTTGCTGTTTAGGCGAAAAACTCATTTCTGACAAAGTTGCTCAAATATGTATGAGAAGTGTGCAACTAGTTCACTGAGTTAGAAAATCTCGAAAATTGTCGTTTCTGCTAGCAGTACACTTCTACACATGTGTTTGCTGAAGGGGAAACGGCAGTGTAACGCATATTACTTTCCAGAAAATACACTGTTTCTAAGGAAATGTGAACACAGTGAGGAAAAACTACTGGGAGTTCTATGACTAAAACTGAGCTTCTCTACTCATAGGGAAGCAAGAGAAATGGCGATTTTTATCAAACAGAGTTACCTACTCAGAATCTATACTACTGCGCAGATAAGGAAAATTAGTGTGTTCTTAAGCACTTGCTGTTTAGGCGAAAAACTCATTTCTGACAAAGTTGCCCAAATGCATCTCAGAAGTGTGCAACTAGTTCCCTGAGTTAGAAAATGTCGAAAATGTGTCGTTTCTGCTAGCAGTGCACTTGTACACATGTGTTTGCTGAAGGCGAAACACTTGTGTAACGCAAGTTTCTTCCAACAAATACACTGTTTCTAAGGAAATGTGAACACAGTGAGGAAAAACTACTGGGAGTTTCTATGACGAAAACTGAGCTTCTCTACTCATAGGGAAGCAAGAGAAATGCGAATTTTATCAAACAGAGTTACCTACTCAGAATCTGTACTACTGCGCAGATAAGCAAATTAGTGTGCTTCTAAGCAAGTGTGTGTAGGCAAAACACTCATTTCTGACAAAGTGGCCCAAATGCATCTCAGAAGTGTGCAACTAGTTCCCTGAGTTAGAAAACGTCAAAAATATGTCGTTTCTGCTAGCAAGTAAATCTACACATGTGTTTGCTGAAGGGGAAACCACAGGTAAACGCATGTTTCTTTCAGCAAATACACTGTTTCAAAGGAAATGTGAACACAGTGAGGAAAAACTACTGGGAGCTTCTATGATAAAAACTGAGCTTCTCTACTCACAGGGAAGCAATGGAATGCTGATTTCATCAAACAGATTTACCTACTCAGAATATGTACTACTGAAATTTGGGAAAAGTTATGCGTTCTATCGCAAGTCTCTTTAGGCAAAAAACTCATTTCTGACAAAGTTGCTCAAATACGTATGAGAAGTGTGCAACTTGTTCTCTGAGTTAGAAAATATCGAAAAAGTGTCGTTTCTGCTAGCAGTACACTTCTACGCAAGTGTTTGCTGAAGGGCGAAAGGGCAGTGTAACGCATATTTCTTCCAGAAAATACACTGTTTCTAGGGAAATGGGAACACAGTGAGGAAAAACTACTGGGAGTTTCTATGACTAAAACTGAGCTTCTCTACTCATAGGGAAGCAAGAGAAATGGCGATTTTTATCAAACAGAGTTACCTACTCAGAATCTGTACTACTGCGCAGATAAGGAAAATTAGTGTGTTCTAAAGCACTTGCTGTTTAGGCGAAAAACTCATTTCTGACAAAGTTGCCCAAATGCATCTCAGAAGTGTGCAACTAGTTCCCTGAGTTAGAAAACGTCGAAAATGTGTCGTTTCTGCTAGCAGTGCACTTCTACACATGTGTTTGCTGAAGGGCGAACCGGCAGTGTAACGCACGTTTTTTCCAGAAAATACACTGTTCGAAGGAAATGTGAACACAGTGAGGAAAAACTACTGGGAGCTTCTATGATTAAAACTGAGCTTCCCTACTCACAGGGAAGCAAGAGAAATGCTGATTTCATCAAACAGAGTTACCTACTCAGAATATGTACTACTGCAAATTTGGGAAAGTTATGTGTTCTATCGCAAGTCTCTTTAGGCAAAAAAACTCATTTCTGACAAAGTTGCTCAAATACGTATGAGAAGTGTGCAACTTGTTCTCTGAGTTAGAAAATATCGAAAAAGTTTCGTTTCTGATAGCAGTACACTTCTACACATGTGTTTGCTGAAGGGCGAAAGGGCAGTGTAACGCACGTTTTTCCAGAAAATACACTGTTTCTAAGGAAATGTGAACACAGTGAGGAAAAACTACTTGGAGCTTCTATGACTAAAACTGAACTTCCCTAAACACAGGGAAGCAAGAGAATGGCGATTTTTATCAAACAGAGTTACCTACTCAGAATCTGTACTACTGCGCAGATAAGCAAAATTAGTGCGTTCTAAAGCAAGTCTGTTTAGGCGAAAAACTCATTTCTGACAAAGTTGCCCAAATGCATCTCAGAAGTGTGCAACTAGTTCCCTGAGTTAGAAAACGTCGAAAATGTGTCGTTTCTGCTAGCAGTGCACTTCTACACATGTGTTTGCTGAAGGGCGAAACACTTGTGTAACGCAAGTTTCTTCCAGCAAATACACTGTTTCGAAGGAAATGTGAACACAGTGAGGAAAAACTACTGGGAGCTTCTATGATTAAAACTGAGCTTCTCTACTCACAGGGAAGCAAGAGAAATGCTGATTTCATCAAACAGAGTTACCTACTCAGAATATGTACTACTGCAAATTTGGGAAAAGTTATGTGTTCTATCGCAAGGCTCTTTAGGCAAAAAACTCATTTCTGACAAAGTTGCTCAAATGCGTATGAGAAGTGTGCAACTTGTTCTCTGAGTTAGAAAATATCGAAAAAGTGTCGTTTCTGCTAGCAGTACACTTCTACACATGGGTTTTGCTGAAGGGCGAAAGGGCAGTGTAACCCATATTTGTTCCAGAAAATTCACTGTTTCTAAGGAAATGTGAACACGGTGAGGAAAAAATACTGGCAGCTTCTATGATTAAAAGTGAGCTTCTCTACTAATAGGGAAGCAAGAGAAATTGCGACTTTTATCAAACAGAGTTACCTACTCAGAATCTGTACTACTGCGCAGATAAGCAAAATTAGAGTGTTCTAAAGCAAGTCTGTTTAGGCAAAAACTCATTTCTAACAAGTGCCCAAAACATCTCAGAAGTGTGCAACTAGTTCCCTGAGTGAGAAAACGTCAAAAATGTGTCATTTCTGCTAGCAGTGCACTTCTACACATGCTTTTGCTGAAGGGCGAAACGGCAGTGTAACGCATGTTTCTTCCAGCAAATAAACTGTTTCTAAGGAAATGTGAACATAGTGAGGAAACGCTTGTGGAAGCTACTGTGACTAAAACTGAGCTTCCCTACACACAGTGAAGCAAGGAAATGCTGATTTCATCAAACAGAGTTACCTACTCAGAATATGTACTACTGCAAATTTGGGAAAAGTTATGCGTTCTATCGCAAGTCTCTTTAGGCAAAAAACTCATTTCTGACAAAGTTGCTCAAATACGTATGAGAAGTGTGCAACTTGTTCTCTGAGTTAGAAAATATCGAAAAAGTGTCGTTTCTGCTAGCAGTACACTTCTACGCAAGTGTTTGCTGAAGGGCGAAAGGGCAGTGTAACGCATATTTCTTCCAGAAAATACACTGTTTCTAGGAAATGTGAACACAGTGAGGAAAAACTACTGGGAGCTTCTATGACTAAAACTGAGCTTCCCTACTCACAGGGAAGCAAGAGAAATGCTGATTTTTATCAAACAGAGTTACCTACTCAGAATCTGTACTACTGCGCAGATAAGCAAAATTAGTGCGTTCTAAAGCAAGTCTGTTTAGGCGAAAAACTCATTTCTGACAAAGTTGCCCAAATGCATCTCAGAAGTGTGCAACTAGTTCCCTGAGTTAGAAAACGTCAAAAATGTGTCGTTTCTGCTAGCAGTGCACTTGTACACATGTGTTTGCTGAAGGGCGAAACACTTGTGTAACGCAAGTTTCTTCCAGCAAATACACTGTTTCGAAGGAAATGTGAACACAGTGAGGAAAAACTACTGGGAGCTTCTATGATTAAAACTGAGCTTCTCTACTCTCAGGAAGCAAGGGAAATGCTGATTTCATCAAACAGAGTTACCTACTCAGAATATGGACTACTGCAAATTTGGGAAAAGTTATGCGTTCTATCGCAAGTCTCTTTAGGCAAAAAACTCATTTCTGACAAAGTTGCTCAAATACGTATGAGAAGTGTGCAACTTGTTCTCTGAGTTAGAAAATATCGAAAAATTGTCGTTTCTGCTAGCAGTGCACTTGTACACATGTGTTTGCTGAAGGGCGAAACGGCAGTGTAACGCATGTTTCTTCCAGAAAATACACTGTTTCTAAGGAAATGTGAACACAGTGAGGAAAAACTACTGGGAGCTTCTATGACTAAAACTGAGCTTCCCTACTCATAGGGAAGCAAGAGAAATGGCGATTTTTATCAAACAGAGTTACCTACTCAGAATCTGTACTACTGCGCAGCATAAGTAAAATTAGTGTGTTCTAAAGCAATTGCTGTTTAGGCGAAAAACTCATTTCTGACAAAGTTGCCCAAATGCATCTCAGAAGTGTGCAACTAGTTCCCTGAGTTAGAAAACGTCGAAAATGTGTCGTTTCTGCTAGCAGTGCACTTGTACACATGTGTTTGCTGAAGGGCGAAACGGCAGTGTAACGCATGTTTCTTCCAGCAAATACACTGTTTCTAAGGAAATGTGAATACACTGAGGAAACGCTTGTGGGAGCTACTGTGACTAAAACTGAGCTTCCCTACACACAGGGAAGCAAGAGAAATGCTGATTTCATCAAACAGAGTTACCTACTCAGAATCTGTACTACTGCGCAGATAAGCAAAATTAGTGCGTTCTAAAGCAAGTCTGTTTAGGCGAAAAACTCATTTCTGACAAAGTTGCCCAAATGCATCTCAGAAGTGTGCAACTAGTTCCCTGAGTTAGAAAACGTCGAAAATGTGTTGTTTCTGCTAGCAGTGCACTTGTACACATGTGTTTGCTGAAGGGCGAAACGGCAGTGTAACGCATGTTTCTTCCAGCAAATACACTGTTTCTAAGGAAATGTGAACACAGTGAGGAAAAACTACTGGGAGCTTCTATGACTAAAACTGAGCTTCCCTACTCACAGGGAAGCAAGAGAAATGCTGATTTCATCAAACAGAGTTACCTACTCAGAATATGGACTACTGCAAATTTGGGAAAAGTTATGCGTTCTATCGCAAGTCTCTTTAGGCAAAAAACTCATTTCTGACAAAGTTGCTCAAATACGTATGAGAAGTGTGCAACTTGTTCTCTGAGTTAGAAAATATCGAAAAAGTGTCGTTTCTGCTAGCAGTACACTTCTACGCATGTGTTTGCTGAAGGGCGAAAGGGCAGTGTAACGCATGTTTCTTCCAGAAAATACACTGTTTCTAAGGAAATGTGAACACAGTGAGGAAAAACTACTGGGAGCTTCTATGACTAAAACTGAGCTTCCTACACACAGGGAAGCAAGAGAAATGCTGATTTTATCAAACAGAGTTACCTACTCAGAATCTGTACTACTGCGCAGATAAGGAAAATTAGTGTGTTCTAAAGCACTTGCTGTTTAGGCGAAAAACTCATTTCTGACAAAGTTGCCCAAATGCATCTCAGAAGTGTGCACCTAGTTCCCTGAGTTAGAAAACGTCAAAAATATGTCGTTTCTGCTAGCAGTGCACTTGTACACATGTGTTTGCTGAAGGGCGAAACAGCAGTGTAACGCATGTTTCTTCCAGCAAATACACTGTTTCTAAGGAAATGTGAACACAGTGAGGAAAAACTACTGGGAGCTTCTATGATTAAAACTGAGCTTCTCTACTCACAGGGAAGCAAGGGAATGCTGATTTCATCAAACAGAGTTACCTACTCAGAATATGGACTACTGCAAATTTGGGAAAAGTTATGCGTTCTATCGCAAGTCTCTTTAGGCAAAAAACTCATTTCTGACAAAGTTGCTCAAATACGTATGAGAAGTGTGCAACTTGTTCTCTGAGTTAGAAAATATCGAAAAAGTGTCGTTTCTGCTAGCAGTACACTTCTACGCATGTGTTTGCTGAAGGGCGAAAGGGCAGTGTAACGCATATTTCTTCCAGAAAATACACTGTTTCTAGGGAAAGGGGAACACAGTGAGGAAAAACTACTGGGAGCTTCTATGACTAAAACTGAGCTTCCCTACTCACAGGGAAGCAAGAGAAATGCTGATTTCATCAAACAGAGTTACCTACTCAGAATCTGTACTACTGCGCAGATAAGCAAAATTAGTGTGTTCTAAAGCAATTGCTGTTTAGGCGAAAAACTCATTTCTGACACAGTTGCCCAAATGCATCTCAGAAGTGTGCAACTAGTTCCGTGACTTAGAAAACATCAAAAAGGTGTCGTTTCTACTAGCAGTGCACTTCTACACATGCGTTTTCTGAAGGGCGAAACGGCAGTGTAACTCATGTTTCTTCCAGCAAATACACTGTTTCCGAGGAAATGTGAACATAGTGAAGAAACGCTTGTGGAAGCTACTGTGACGAAAACTGAGCTTCCCTATACAGAGGGAAGCAAAGAAATGCTGATTTCATCAAACAGAGTTACCTACTCAGAATCTATACTACTGCGCAGATAAGCAAAATTAGTGCGGTCTAATGCAAGGTCTGTTTAGGCGAAAAACTCATTTCTAAAAAAGTTGCCCAAATGCATCTCTGAAGTCTGTAACTAGTTCCTGAGCAGAAAAAGGCGAAAATGTGTCGTTTCTGCTAGCAATGCAATCTACACATGTGTTTGCTGAAGGGCAAAACACTAGTGTAACGCAAGTTTCTTCCAGCAAATACACTGTTTCGAAGGAAATGTGAACACAGTGAGGAAAAACTACTGGGAGCTTCTATGATTAAAACTGAGCTTCTCTACTCTCAGGGAAGCAAGGGAAATGCTGATTTCATCAAACAGAGTTACCTACTCAGAATATGGACTACTGCAAATTTGGGAAAAGTTATGTGTTCTATCGCAAGGCTCTTTAGGCAAAAAACCCATTTCTGACAAAGTTGCTCAAATGCGTATGAGAAGTGTGCAACTTGTTCTCTGCGTTAGAAAATATCGAAAAAGTCTTGTTTCTGCTAGCAGTACACTTCTACACAAGTGTTTGCTGAAAGGAAGAAAGAGCAGTGTAACGCATGTTTCTTCCAGAAAATACACTGTTTCTAAGGAAATGTGAACACAGTGAGGAAAAACTACTGGGAGTTTCTATGACTAAAACTGAGCTTCCCTACTCATAGGGAAGCAAGAGAAATGGTGATTTTTATCAAACAGAGTTTCCTACTCAGAATCTGTACTACTGCGCACATAAGTAAAATTAGTGTGTTCTAAAGCAATTGCTGTTTAGGCGAAAAACTCATTTCTGACAAAGTTGTCCAAATGCATCTCAGAAGTGTGCAACTAGTTCCGTGAGTTAGAAAACGTCGAAAATGTGTCGTTTTTGCTGGCAGTGCACTTCTACACATGCTTTTGCTGAAGGGCGAAAAGGCAGTGTAACGCATGTTACTTCCAGCAAATAAACTGTTTCCGAGGAAATGTGAACATAGTGAAGAAACGCTTGTGGAAGCTACTGTGACGAAAACTGAGCTTCCCTAAACACAGGGAAGCAAGAAAATGCTGATTTCATCAAACAGAGTTACCTACTCGGAATCTATACTACTGCGCAGACAAGCAAAATTAGTGCGGTCTAATGCAAGTCTGTTTAGGCGAAAAACTCATTTCTAACAAAGTTGCCCCAAATGCATCTCTGAAGTCTGAAACTAGTTCCTGAGCAGAAAAAGGCGAAAATGTGTCGTTTCTCCTAGAAATGCAATCTACACATGTGTTTGCTGAAGGGCAAAACGACTAGTGTAACGCAAGTTTCTTCCAGCAAATACACTGTTTCGAAGGAAATGTGAACACAGTGAGGAAAAACTACTGGGAGCTTCTATGATTAAAACTGAGCTTCTCTACTCACAGGGAAGCAAGAGAAATGCTGATTTCATCAAACAGAGTTACCTACTCAGAATATGTACTACTGCAAATTTGGGAAAAGTTATGTGTTCTATCGCAAGGCTCTTTAGGCAAAAAACTCATTTCTGACAAAGTTGCTCAAATACGTATGAGAAGTGTGCAACTTGTTCTCTGAGTTAGAAAATATCGAAAAAGTGTCGTTTCTGCTAGCAGTACACTTCTACACAAGTGTTTGCTGAAGGAGAAAGGGCAGTGTAACGCATATTTCTTCCAGAAAATACACTGTTTCTAAGGAAATGTGAACACAGTGAGGAAAAACTACTGGGAGTTTCTATGACTAAAACTGAGCTTCTCTACTCATAGGGAAGCAAGAGAAATGGCGATTTTTATCAAACAGAGTTACCTACTCAGAATCTGTACTACTGCGCAGATAAGGAAAATTAGTGTGTTCTAAAGCACTTGCTGTTTAGGCGAAAAACTCATTTCTGACAAAGTTGCCCAAATGCATCTCAGAAGTGTGCAACTAGTTCCGTGAGTTAGAAAACGTCAAAAATGTGTCGTTTCTGCTAGCAGTGCACTTCTACACATGTGTTTGCTGAAGGGCGAAACACTAGTGTAACGCATGTTTCTTCCAGCAAATACACTGTTTCTAAGGAAATGTGAACACAGTGAGGAAAAACTACTGGGAGCTTCTATGACTAAAACTGAGCTTCTCTACTCACAGGGAAGCAAGAGAAATGCTGATTTCATCAAACAGAGTTACCTACTCAGAATATGTACTACTGCAAATTTGGGAAAAGTTATGTGTTCTATCGCAAGGCTCTTTAGGCAAAAAACTCATTTCTGACAAAGTTGCTCAAATACGTATGAGAAGTGTGCAACTTGTTCTCTGAGTTAGAAAATATCGAAAAAGTGTCGTTTCTGCTAGCAGTACACTTCTACACAAGTGTTTGCTGAAAGGAGAAAGAGCAGTGTAACGCATATTACTTCCAGAAAATACACTGTTTCTAAGGAAATGTGAACACAGTGAGGAAAAACTACTGGGAGCTTCTATGACTAAAACTGAGCTTCCCTACACACAGGGAAGCAAGAGAAATGCTGATTTCATCAAACAGAGTTACCTACTCAGAATCTGTACTACTGCGCAGATAAGCAAAATTAGTGCGTTCTATATCACTTGCTGTTTAGGCGAAAAACTCATTTCTGACAAAGTTGCCCAAATGCATCTCAGAAGTGTGCAACTAGTTCCCTGAGTTAGAAAACGTCAAAAATGTGTCGTTTCTGCTAGCAGTGCACTTGTACACATGTGTTTGCTGAAGGGCGAAACGGCAGTGTAACGCATGTTTCTTCCAGCAAATACACTGTTTCTAAGGAAATGTGAACATAGTGAGGAAACGCTTGTGGAAGCTACTGTGACTAAAACTGAGCTTCCCTACACACAGGGAAGCAAGAGAAATGCTGATTTCATCAAACAGAGTTACCTACTCAGAATCTGTACTACTGCGCAGATAAGCAAAATTAGTGCGGTCTAATGCAAGTCTGTTTAGGCGAAAAACTCATTTCTAACAAAGTTGTCCAAATGCATCTTGGAAGTGTGTAACTAGTTCCCTGAGTTAGAAAACGTCGAAAATGTGTCGTTTCTGCTAGCAATGCAATCTACACATGTGTTTGCTGAAGGGCAAAACACTAGTGTAACGCAAGTTTCTTCCATCAAATACACTGTTTCGAAGGAAATGTGAACACAGTGAGGAATAACTACTGGGAGCAGCTATGATTAAAACTGAGCTTCTCTACTCACAGGGAAGCAAGAGAAATGCTGATTTCATCAAACAGAGTTACCTACTCAGACTATGTACTACTGCAAAGTTGGGAAAAGTTATGTGTTCTATCGCAAGGCTCTTTAGGCAAAAAACCCATTTCTGACAAAGTTGCTCAAATGCGTATGAGAAGTGTGCAACTTGTTCTCTGAGTTAGATAATATCAAAAAAGTGTCGTTTCTGCTAGCAGTACACTTCTACGCATGTGTTTGCTGAAGGGCGAAAGGGCAGTGTAACGCATATTTCTTCCAGAAAATACACTGTTTCTAAGGAAATGTGAACACAGTGAGGAAAAACTACTGGGAGTTTCTATGACTAAAACTGAGCTTCTCTACTCATAGGGAAGCAAGAGAAATGGCGATTTTTATCAAACAGAGTTACCTACTCAGAATCTGTACTACTGCGCAGATAAGCAAAATTAGTGTGTTCTAAAGCACTTGCTGTTTAGGCGAAAAACTCATTTCTGACAAAGTTGCCCAAATGCATCTCAGAAGTGTGCAACTAGTTCCCTGAGTTAGAAAACGTCAAAAATGTGTCGTTTCTGCTAGCAGTGCACTTGTACACATGTGTTTGCTGAAGGGCGAAACGGCAGTGTAACGCATGTTTCTTCCAGCAAATACACTGTTTCTAAGGAAATGTGAACACAGTGAGGAAAAACTACTGGGAGCTTCTATGACTAAAACTGAGCTTCCCTACACACAGGGAAGCAAGAGAAATGCTGATTTCATCAAACAGAGTTACCTACTCAGAATCTGTACTACTGCAAATTTGGGAAAGTTATGTGTTCTATCGCAAGGCTCTTTAGGCAAAAAACCCATTTCTGACAAAGTTGCTCAAATGCGTATGAGAAGTGTGCAACTTGTTCTCTGAGTTAGAAAATATCGAAAAAGTCTTGTTTCTGCTAGCAGTACACTTCTACACAAGTGTTTGCTGAAAGGAGAAAGAGCAGTGTAACGCATATTACTTCCAGAAAATACACTGTTTCTAAGGAAATGTGAACACAGTGAGGAAAAACTACTGGGAGCTTCTATGACTAAAACTGAGCTTCCCTACACACAGGGAAGCAAGAGAAATGCTGATTTCATCAAACAGAGTTACCTACTCAGAATCTGTACTACTGCGCAGATAAGCAAAACTAGTGCGTTCTAAAGCAAGTCTGTTTAGGCGAAAAACTCATTTCTGACAAAGTTGCCCAAATGCATCTCAGAAGTGTGCAACTAGTTCCCTGAGTTAGAAAACGTCGAAAATGTGTTGTTTCTGCTAGCACTGCACTTGTACACATGTGTTTGCTGAAGGGCGAAACACCAGTGTAACGCAAGTTTCTTCCAGCAAATACACTGTTTCTAAGGAAATGTGAACACAGTGAGGAAAAACTACTGGGAGCTTCTATGATTAAAACTGAGCTTCCCTACTCACAGGGAAGCAAGAGAAATGCTGATTTCATCAAACAGAGTTACCTACTCAGAATATGGACTACTGCAAATTTGGGAAAAGTTATGCGTTCTATCGCAAGTCTCTTTAGGCAAAAAACTCATTTCTGACAAAGTTGCTCAAATACGTATGAGAAGTGTGCAACTTGTTCTCTGAGTTAGAAAATATCGAAAAAGTGTCGTTTCTGCTAGCAGTACACTTCTACACATGTGTTTGCTGAAGGGCGAAAGGGCAGTGTAATGCATATTTCTTCCAGAAAATTCACTGTTTCTAGGGAAAGGGGAACACATTGAGGAAAAACTACTCGGAGTTTTTATGACTGAAACTGAGCTTCCCTACTCATAGGGAAGCAAAAGAAATGGCGATTTTTATCAAACAGAGTTACCTACTCAGAATCTGTACTACTGCGCAGATAAGCAAAATTAGTGCGTTCTAAAGCAAGTCTGTTTAGGCAAAAAACTCATTTCTGACAAAGTTGCCCAAATGCATCTCAGAAGTGTGCAACTAGTTCCCTGAGTTAGAAAACGTCGAAAATGTGTCGTTTCTCTTAGCAGTGCACTTCTACACATGTGTTTGCAGAAAACGAAATGGCAAGTGTAATGCATGTTTCTTCCAGCAAATACACCGTTTAACAGAAATGTGAACATAGTGAGGAAAAACTACTGGGAGCTTCTATGACTAAAACTGAGCTTCTCTACTCACAGGGAAGCAAGAGAAATGCTGATTTCATCAAACAGAGTTACCTACTCAGGATATGGACTACTGAAAATTTGGGAAAAGTTATGCGTTCTATCGCAAGTCTCTTTAGGCAAAAAAACTCATTTCTGACAAAGTTGCTCAAATACGTATGAGAAGTGTGCAACTTGTTCTCTGAGTTAGAAAATATCGAAAAATTGTCGTTTCTGCTAGCAGTACACTTCTACGCATGTGTTTGCTGAAGGGCGAAAGGGCAGTGTAACGCATATTTCTTCCAGAAAATACACTGTTTCTAAGGAAATGTGAACACAGTGAGGAAAAACTACTGGGAGTTTCTATGACTAAAACTGAGCTTCTCTACTCATAGGGAAGCAAGAGAAATGGCGATTTTTATCAAACAGAGTTACCTACTCAGAATCTGTACTACTGCGCAGATAAGCAAAATTAGTGTGTTCTATATCAATTGCTGTTTAGGCGAAAAACTCATTTCTGACAAAGTTGCCCAAATGCATCTCAGAAGTGTGCAACTAGTTCCCTGAGTTAGAAAACGTCAAAAATGTGTCGTTTCTGCTAGCAGTGCACTTGTACACATGTGTTTGCTGAAGGGCGAAACAGCAGTGTAACGCATGTTTCTTCCAGCAAATACACTGTTTCTAAGGAAATGTGAACACAGTGAGGAAAAACTACTGGGAGCTTCTATGACTAAAACTGAGCTTCTCTACTCACAGGGAAGCAAGAGAAATGCTGATTTCATCAAACAGAGTTACCTACTCAGAATATGTACTACTGCAAATTTGGGAAAAGTTATGTGTTCTATCGCAAGGCTCTTTAGGCAAAAAACCCATTTCTGACAAAGTTGCTCAAATACCTATGAGAAGTGTGCAACTTGTTCTCTGAGTTAGAAAATATCGAAAATGTGTCGTTTCTGCTAGCAGTGCACTTCTACACATGTGTTTGCTGAAGGGCGAAACAGCTGTGTAACGCATGTTTCTTCCAGCAAATACACTGTTTCTAAGGAAATGTGAACACAGTGAGGAAACGCTTGTGGAAGCTACTGTGACTAAAACTGAACTTCCCTACACACAGGGAAGCAAGAGAAATGCTGATTTCATCAAACAGAGTTACCTACTCAGAATCTGTACTACTGCGCAGATAAGCAAAATTAGTGCGTTCTAAAGCAAGTCTGTTTAGGCGAAAAACTCATTTCTAACAAAGTTGCCCAAATGCATCTCAGAAGTGTGTAACTAGTTCCCTGAGTTAGACAACATCGAAAATGTGTCGTTTCTGCTAGCAATGCACTTCTACACATGTGTTTGCTGAAGGGCAAAACACTAGTGTAACGCAAGTTTCTTCCAGCAAATACACTGTTTCGAAGGAAATGTGAACACAGTGAGGAAAAACTACTGGGAGCTTCTATGATTAAAACTGAGCTTCTCTACTCACAGGAAAGCAAGAGAAATGCTGATTTCATCAAACAGATTTAACTACTCAGAATATGTACTACTGCAAATTTAGGAAAAGTTATGCGTTCTATCGCAAGTCTCTTTAGGCAAAAATCTCATTTCTGACAAAGTTGCTCAAATGCGTATGTTAAGTGTGCAACTTGTTCTCTGTGTTAGAAAATATCAAAAAAGTGTCATTTCTGCTAGCAGTACACTTCTACACATGTGTTTGCTGAAGGGCGAAAGGGCAGTGTAATGCATATTTCTTCCAGAAAATTCACTGTTTCTAGGGAAAGGGGAACACAGTGAGGAAAAACTACTGGGAGTTTTTATGACTGAAACTGAGCTTCCCTACTCATAGGGAAGCAAAAGAAATGGCGATTGTTATCAAACAGAGTTACCTACTCAGAATCTGTACTACTGCGCAGATAAGCAAAATTAGTGCGTTCTAAAGCAAGTCTGTTTAGGCAAAAAACTCATTTCTGACAAAGTTGCCCAAATGCATCTCAGAAGTGTGCAACTAGTTCCCTGAGTGAGAAAACGTCGAAAATGTGTCGTTTCTGCTAGCAGTGCACTTCTACACATGTGTTTGCTGAAAACGAAATGGCAATGTAACGCATGTTTCTTCCAGCAAATACACTGTTCCGAAGGAAATGTGAACACAGTGAAGAAAAACTACTGGGAGCTTCTATGATTAAAACTTAGCTTCTCTACTCACAAGAAAGCAAGAGAAATGCTGATTTCATCAAACAGAGTTACCTACTCAGAATATGTACTACTGCAAATTTGGGAAAAGTTACGCATTCTATCGCAACTCTCTTTAGGCAAAAAAAACTCATTTCTGACAAAGTTGCTCAAATGCGTATGGGAAGTGTGCAACTTGTTCTCTGAGTTAGAAAATATCGAAAAAGTGTCGTTTCTGCTGGCAGTACACTTCTACACATGTGTTTGCTGAAGGGCGAAAGGGCAGTGTAACGCATATTTCTTCCAGAAAATACACTATTTCTAAGGAAATGTGAACACAGTGAGGAAAAACTACTGGGAGTTTCTATGACTAAAACTGAGCTTCTCTACTCATAGGGAAGCAAGAGAAATGGCGATTTTTATCAAACAGAGTTACCTACTCAGGCTGGCAAGCTTAGCCTAGTTGGAAAACACCAGGGCAGGCTGTGAGAGACTTTACCTCAAAATCCAAAGTAGGTGGGACCTGAGAACCACTGATGCTCACCTCTGGCCTTAACAAACACACACGTGTGTGTGCCCTCCTCCCGTGAACACACATGCACACACATGCACATAATCACACACAAAATACATGATGTAATAGATGATCTGGAGTAAAGTAGAAAATGTAAAGGATGTGTAATAAAGCTGATATTACTTTTCACCACCACCATCCTAAATCAGTCCCAATAAGCTTAATTTCCTAAAGAGATCAATCATCTTCAGTGTATAAGTATGTGTGCATGTATGTGTGTGCACACATGTGTGTTCTTCCTGACTATCCTACAATATTTTTGCTTTAGCATGGAGTCTATGCCTCTTATTCTACCCTGGAGAGAGAGAAGAAACAAATTTTTCCTGTATAGGAACAGGCAGTTCATGATACTTGGAGCAAAGAGAACCAAAGGTCTCTTTGCACAGCCAAGCTCAAACCTGGTAAGATTGCCAACATATCAACTTAGAGGCTAAGGAGATGGCTTAGCGGGCAAAGTGCTGGTACAAGTGTGATGACCTAGGCCAGATCGCCATCACCCACATAGAAGCCAAGTGTGGTGTGTAACCATAATGCCAGTGCTGGAGGAGTGAAGCCAGCAGGGTCTCTCTGAAGCTCATTGGCCAACCAGTCTAGCCAATCAGTAAGTCCCAGGTTCAGTGAGAGATCCTGTCTCAAAGAATAAGGTAGAGAGTGATAAATAAGGACACTTGCACACACACACACACACACACACACACACACACACACACACGAATGTTTGCTTTGATGCCTTTTGTTAATAAGCTTTTGCCAGCTACTGTCCGAGTATTGAGAATAAAGTGAGAATGGAACTTAGCTGTCTGCTCTCTTACGTCTTCTAGGGTCACACGTTCTAAAGCACTGCCACTTCTTCACACGTGCCTATACCTAACCCTTCCCCAACAAAGCCCCTCCAGCACTAAAGCTGTCAGTGTGCATAGCTCTGTGTGCCTATGTTCTGTGTCCTCAGCACCTGGATAGGCCTAGATGCCTCTGACACAGTATGGACCATCTCAGACACAGGTTGGATAGTGAACATTTTAGCCTCATTTCTGGAGCCCTGGACTTTGGGAGCATGCATATTTGTCCATCTTTTGCCAAAGTTTGATCCACAAATTGTTCTAAAGGTAAGAGAGGACCACTCGCATTCACTGGTCAGAGTAAGCTCTGGGTTTGCACACTCCAGGTTATTGCAGTTAGTGTTATTTAGTAAGCCTTCTGCTAAATCGCAGCCACATGGATGCACAGTGGAGACCAGGAAACAAGATGGAAGCTTGAACCCAACCAACAAAGTTCATGGTCTGGGGAGAGAAGTGGATTCATATATTGATAACTGGCATGGGTTCAGGAGGTGGGACAGGGGAGTTGTTCTCTCAACTAAGAGGCACTTCTTTTGCTGTTAGATCTCAAATAAAGGGATGAGAGGTAATATCTTCTCCCTCACACACATGCATGTATGTGTGTGTGTTTATGCATATGCATGTGTGTCTATTCATGTGTGTATGTATGTGCATGTGAATGTGTATGCCATAATTCCTTATTTACTTGCAGTATGACACACAATGATGGTTAAAATGTATGGAATGCCACTCTTCTAATGTACAATTGGAAAATAATTCCCTTGGGTAAGACACTGCCTTGGTCAGTTTAGGCTACAACAGAGAAATACCACAGCCTGGGAGGCTCACACAGCAGATGCTTCCCACACTTCTGAAGGATAGAAACAAAGCTAATCAATGTGCCAGAAGGTTGCCTGCTTAGCAAGGAACCTAATGCTGACTTGTAGGCATCACCTTCTTGCTATAGCTTTAGGGGAAGAGAAGGGCTTGAAGGAAGGGAAGGAGGAAGGTAGAGGGCAAGGGAGGAGGTGAGGTGGATACAGAGTCTAGTCCTTTTCTTATGGCAATAACTACAGTGTCTTCAGCACACCTTGGCATTATTATCTCCAAATCCAACCACATGAGGGTTAGGGATTCATCCAGCATATGAAATGTATGGTTTGTATCAGACACACATGCAACCATCACCAGATGAAGCCTCAAATGCTTCCATAGCTGTAGAAGGTGCCCATACCTCCCATGGCCATATCCTTGCCTCATAAGTTAATAACTCCTTTGATTTTCACCAGCTTAAATTTCACCTCCGCTCCTTTTTTATAAGCTTGGGTGTAGGATGCAGTATCTTTTGTGTCTTGTTTCTTTCAGTCATCAAATTTCCCTAATCCATATTTTTGCATGTGTATAAAGCTTGGTTTTAAAATGCTCTCTCTCATTCTAAGAATGTGTCATTATTTCTTTCCCATCATATTAACAGGCAGGTGTTTGGTTTATGTCCAGTTTGGGGAATTTACCCAGGAATTATTCTAAAGAGCAAATAGGATTTTTTTCTGTAGAGTCTGAGGTAGTCATTAAGAAAATCTACATGCTGTAGCTGTTTATTACCACATAGTAACATGGAACAAATGTGCTATCATTTTGATTGCTAGAGCTGTCAGTTACACAGGCAAGACTATTGTGTGATAGTTGGATCTTCTTTTTTTCCTAGACTTTTGCTTAGATCACTGCTCAGTTCTGCACAAAACAAGCACAGTGAAGGAAACAGTATTGCCTACCACATGGCAAATACTGACTCCTTCAGTTGCTTGCAATCCACTTAACCCTATGGTACAGGCTAGCATTAGGACCCAGGCCTTTCTGAAATACTGCTTGGGAAATATTGAGAGACGCTTGTAGCTACTTTTGACTGCTATAGTCCCTCACAGTTATTTTCATGGAAATAGCCTATAATAAACCTGGTTCCAGAAAGTTTAAGGCACTGTGTCAAAATCACATAATTCATTTGCTGAAGCACCTGGTCTATTCCCCTGATGGTTGAGGTGAACCCTTTTGGGGGGAGGGGGTGAAGGATGAGTATTAAACTGAGTGGGAGGAACCAGGCAGGCTGGCTCCCAAGTGTTCCAAATTAATCCTAGACCTTCTTCTGTCTACACCCATTCCTCTTTTGTATCTTGAGGATGTGTCTTGAGGATCACGTGTTTTAAGTCTGGATCACTAAAACTTGAGAAGCTGTGAATGCCATGGTGATGTGTGCCTGGTGAGTTTGCAATCTGGGCTAATATAGTGTCTCAGAAGGCTCTCTTCCCACAGGTGCTGTCCAGCTACCCCATCAACAGCATGGTGGGTGCCCCCCTCATTTACCGGGTGTTGCTACAACAGGATCTTTCCAGGTGACGGACCTTTAGGGGGCTGACAGGAGCCTCTAGACCCAATCCTATGCTTATTTGCTGGGCATACTTAGCCTATATAAAGGCAGCAAGATCATCACAGCACCCTGAACTCAGCCCAAGACTGGATAGATTTCAGTTCCAATGAAGCTAAAGGAAAATAAATTCTCTTCTTTAGTTACAAGTTCCCACATCTGCATAGCTGCTTCAGTGGAGGGGAAAGCCTTCTCCCAGAGACTCTGGAGAAGTGGAAAGCTATGACAGGACTGGACATCCGAGAATTCTATGGCCAGACAGAAATGGTATCTGTTCACTGGGGGGCCATGGGCTTACTGCACCTGCCAGACTTCAAATTCTGTTTTATAATTGGGTTACTGTAAAATATTGTATTACTGTTTTAGTTCAGAAATACTTGGAATCTACTAAGGGAACAAATTGACAGTGTGTCCCTGACTTCATAGGGTTTGAATACTAGTTGGGGTGGAAGACAGAAAATCAAGAGATCCATGCCATGGTAGGTGATGAAAAGAGCTATGAAGAAAGGTAAATGGCAGTCAAGAGCTAGAGGCTTAGTCTGTTCTCTGTTGCTATAACATAATGCCTGAGGCTAGGTGATTTATGAAGAAAAGCAGATACTTTGTCTTATAGTTTTGAAGGCTGGGAAAGCTAAGGCTGGATGTCAGCATCTGCTTATGGGTATCCCCATGCTGCTTCAACTCATGGTGAAAAGCAGATGGGGAAACAGACATGGGCAAAACAAACTAACACAAAGGATTGTCTTGCTTTGTAGAAAACTACTCTTGTGTGGCTGACAGTCTTAAGACAGCCACCACTCAGTCCCACCAGAAAGGCATCAATCAATCCCTTACTTACCTAATGGCTCCTTAGAGGCTCCGCCTTCTCATCACCACATGGAAACCAAAACACAGCCACTGTTCATTCAGATAAGACAGTCGTGGAAGTTCTCTGTGGTAGAGTCATATATTAGCAGAAAGCGGTAGGCCTCAGATGTGTCAGACAGCACCCAGCTGCTCAGACAGAAGCAAGAGACAGAGAGAAGCCTGTAAAATCCTGCCATCCCTGGAGATAGATCTTGGAGCAGGCAGTATGTGTCCAACCTGCATCTGCAGTTTTCCCTGCTACTCATCAGAACAGCCTGGAGATTCTGTCCCCCAAGTCAACTTGCTCCTTTTCAGGATGTCTGTCTCTTGTGAGTCTCCTCTCCTGCTCTCCTCTCCTCTCCTCTCCTTCTTTCCTCTTCTCTCCTTTCTGCTCTCTCACCTACCTTCTTTCTGTGGATAATGGACCCCACTGACAGTGTTTCCTCAGAAGGCTGAAGGCAGTACTGTGCTATGAAGTAGTCAGGAAGAGCTTGCACACACAAGCTAGGAGAACAGCGCCTGTAGAGCAAACCTAGCAAGGGCTGCCATCCATCCAGAGGAGGACACATGCAGAGGGGGCTTCTCAGTACCATGACCTGTCCAAGGGCCAGGTTCATTTTAGGATTTAAGAAAACTGTCCCTACCACTAGAGATACTTTAAAATCTTGTAAGCTTCTCAGATTGCAGATGGTACTCAAATATTTAAAAAATTACTTTACACCTAAGAACTAAATGTAAGGTTCCTCCTCCTTTCCCTCCCCTCCTCCTCTTCCTTCTTTTCTTCCTTTCTCGCCTTGTTCCTCTTCCTCTTGTTCTTCTTATTGTTATGAAACTGAGAATCAAGCTCAGAGCCTTGCACATACTAGGCAGTTGTTCTACCACCAAGCTATACCCCACCTCTACAGTGTAATATTTATGTATCTGCATGCCACATGTCATGATTACTCAGGGTATTTAGCATATCCACCTATTCAAACATTTACCATTTCTCTGTGTTGGAAAAACTGTTTCTTCTCCAATTTTGAGACAAATGATTCATTATGGCTGATTTTAATCACTCTAGCTCATTCCTCCCACGTAGCTGCATTTGTGGAGAGTAATTATTTGTTTCTCTTCCCTTGGGAGTAGGCAGATTGTCTCCTGAACAAACAGTTTGGTAACACCACTAGGATTGGGGTTCTGCGAAGAGGAAGAGAGACAGGGAATGGGAGTGGAGGAGACAGGGGTGTGACTCTTACAGGACAGTGGGGGGGGGCGCTGCTTCTGAGCCCTTCCTTCCCCTGACTGTGCTGTTCCTCCTAAGGTTTGCTGTTCTGTCTGTGCCTCTCCACAGGGACTTACCTGCAGAGTTTCCAAGACAATGACAGTCAAACCTGGCTACCTGGGGACAGCCATTCCACATTATGATGTACAGGTTTGCTAAGGGCAGTAAGAAGGGAGGGCATTAATGTGTGTAATTACATTTATTTATTACATTTTTATTGGGTTGAACTAATATCACTTATGCCAACTCAGCTAGGTGAGTGCTCTAGTTCCCCAGCTTTCAACAAAAAACAAAAACAAGACAAGAACAGCCCAGAGCTAGATGGATTCAAAGCAGAAGTCTACCAGTCTTCCAAACAAGAACTACCTCCAATGCATTTTTAAAATTACTGTTAAGAACACAAACAGAAGAAGTATCTTGACACTCCTGTGAAGCCATAGTAACTTAACTACCAAAACCAGGTAAATATATTACAATAAAACCCATGAAACTACAGACTGATATACCTGATGAACATAAGATGCAAAGTTCTCAATAAAATATTTATAAACTGAATGTAGGCATGTATAAGAAAAGTCATCCACAATGATCAAGTTGTCTTTATTTTAGACATTCAAATTCAGCAAACATAAATCAATAAATATAATAAATCATAGCACTTGACCTGAAGACAAAAATCCCATGTTTATCTCAATAATGCATTAAAAGCCTTTGACAAAATCCAAACCAACTTCAGGGTAAAAGTTCTGCAGAGAACATGACTGGAGGGGAGGGAACAAGCCTTAATATAATAAAACTTGTGTATAAGAAACCCACAGACAAAATCATCCTAAATGAAGAAAATTCTGAAGAAACCAGGTTAAAATCAGAAATGAGACAAGGCTGTCCTCTCTCCCTGTTCCTTTTCTATACATGATTAGAAGCATCACCTGCAGTAATACAGCAGGAGAGGAAAGTTAAATAGGGAAAGAACTAATAGTACCCTTATTTGCAGATGACATGATATTATACATAAGAGATCCCCAAAATCTCACCAGCAAACCCCTACACTTTCAGTGAAGTGTAAGGATACAAAAATCAACTTACAAAAACCAGTAATTTTGTTGTACACCAACAACAACCCCCCCCAAAAAAAGTAAAAGATCATGGGTACAATTCCTATTCCCAGTAACCTCAAAGACATACCTAGGAAGAGACTTAACCAAGGAGGTGAAAGTGATCCAAAGTGAAAACTTGAAAGTTCTGAAGAAAGAGATTAAAGAAGACACTAGAAGATGGGAAGACCTCCTATATTTGTGGATTGGTAAAATTGATATTATAAAAATGACCATTTTACTAAAATCAACTTATAGATGCAATGCAGTCCAAGTAAAACTTCTATTACATTCTTCACAGAAATAGAAAGAAAAATTTGTAAAACTCATATGGAAACACAAAAGACCACAAGATAGTCAAAGCTATCCCAAGCGAAGACACAGTGCTGGGGGGATAACCATGCCATACTCCAGACTATATTACAGAGCTACAGCAATAAAGAGCATCATAACAGCATGAAAACAGACATGTAGACAAATGGAATGAAATAGAAGACCCAAACATAGGTGCATATAATTGTAGCCATCTTCTCTTTGACAAAGATGTTGAAAAGACACACAAGAGTAAAGGCAGCAGTCATCAGCAAATGGTGCTGAAAAACTGAATACCCACAAGTAAAAGAATTAAATTAGACCTAAAAAATCAAATGGATAAAAGGACTAGACATGAAACCTAAAATGCTGAAACTGCTAGAAGAAAACATAGGCAGCAGCCCATGATATACCAATACAGGAAAGGACTTTCTGAGTAAGATTTTATTTTCTCAGTAAATAAGGTCAACAACTGACAAAATGGGACCTCATAAAACCAAAAGGCTTCTGTGTGACAAAAGAAACAATCAACCAAGCGAGGAGTATGCCCATAGAGTGGCAGAGACACTGACAGCCATATACACGACCAAGAAATAATACTCAGAATGTTCAAAGAACTCAAAACATAAAAAAAAAACAACAAGAAAGCAAATAACCCAATTAAAAAACGGGCTATGGGTATGAACAGAGAGTTCTCAAAAGATAAAAGAAAAATGGCTGAGACATACTTAAAGGTATTCATCATTCTTTAGCAATTAGAGAAATGCAAAGCTGAAACTACTTTGAGATGTCATCCTGCCTCAGTCAGAATGGCCAAGACCAAGAAAAGAACTTACAACAGATGCTGTCAAGGACACAAGGAAACAGAGACTCTCATTAATTGTTAGTGTGGTTGCAAAATGGCAATCCACTCTAGAAATCAATATGGAGAATTCACAGAAAGCTAAAGGTAGATCAGCCATGTGGCCCAGCTCTATTACCCCATCGGCATATGCCAAAGAACTCAACATCCACCAATACTTGCTCACCCACATTCATTACTGCTTGGTTCACAATAGGCAAAAATGGAAACAACCTAAACGCCCTTCAACTGATAAATGGATAATGAAATTAATATGTACACATTCAGTTGTAAAGAAAAGTGAAGTCATGAACTTTGCAGGTAATATTATACTGAGTGAGATAACCCAGACATGGAAAGACAAGAGCTGTGTGTTCTCTCTTACTTCAGGATCTAGCGCCAGATCTTTAGGTGTAACCACAGAAACTAGGAAGGTAGAAAGAGATCACAGGAGAATGGGGCAGAGGGAATTCTAGAAAGGGTGATACTAAGACATGGGTGATATGAAAGGGGAAGAGTAAATTGGGGAGACTTTGACTGGGGAAAATAGGGAGGAGAGTGAAGGATCATACACAGAGAGGGGTAAGAAAAGAGGGACAAATAACACTGAGGATGTTTTAGAAAGCCAAAGAGAAACACCTTACTTTATAAGTTTATTTAAAAACACATACAATGTGTGTATAAATGTGTGCATGGACGTCTGTTTGTGTGTACATATATAGTTTAAGTGAAGTTACACTACATGGATGTTAATGCTTCCCCTAAGAGCCATAGACTAACAAAACTCAAAATCCTAATGCCAGGCATGGGAAACCTCCCTTGTAGTGCTCTAAAAGACTCCCAAAACAGCATAGCCTGTTGCCATCATCCTTGCCATTGCCTTCTGAGACTCTGTTGGTGAAGACAACACATGCTTTGGGCCCAGGACTTCAAAAATTTGAGCTGGAACTGACCTGAAAATCTTCTGAGGTTTAGCTCTCGTGGTATTAGAAGGTGCTACACAAGCTGAGCAGGAAGAAAAGCAATCAATAGTCCTTCTCAGCTATAAAGCCAAAACCAAGTACTGACCCAGCAAGATATCCTCATTGGTGCAATAATGGCAGGTTTATCTTAGAGGTAACCAATAAATATCTAATTGGACATACAGCCTGCTCAATAGGAGGAAATTCACACCTGGTACTATAAACCTATGGCTGGTTTATATGAGAGAACATGTATCCTCGAGGAAAACCTACTACTGTCATTTTCCTAAACCAATATAATTTCTAACTACATTTAAGAATTTATTCTTAGATCCATAGATAAATATCTCTCTGCCTCTCCCTCCATCCCTCTCTATCCCTCCCTCTGCATCCCTCCCTCTCCATTCCTCCCTCCATTCCCCCTCCCTCCCTCCTTCTCTCTCTCTCTCTCTCTCTCTCTCTCTCTCTCTCTCTCTCTCTCTCTCTCTTTCCCTCCCTGTCCTCCCTTTCTCTCTCCCCCTTCCTCTTCCTCTGCAATAGACAGATTCCACTACAGAGATCCACAAGTTATCCAAATGAAGAGAGCAAGTGACACTGGGGTAGCCAACTCCAGTTGATACATCTTTAATGAAACCCCCACATCTAAGGCTCAGGAAACGTCATGGAAGAAGGACCAGGAAAACCATAAAAGCCAGGGGACCAGGGTTCATGCTGTGATCTTCTAGATGTGACAATAGAAGCTGTATCCATGAAATCTGAGCAGTACAGTTGCTGAAACAAAACCTGCAGAATGAGCTCACTCAACATGATGGGGATGATTTCACAAGGCTCCACACCTACCTGAAGAAGTAGAAGCAATCAGTGGCTACCAACAGTGAGAGAAATAGTTTCCTCAGGCTGGAGAGCTGGCTCAGAGATTAAGAGCACTGGCTGGTCTTTCAAAGGTTCTTAGTACAATTCCCAGCAAGTCATAGTGGCTCATATCAATCTATGATGAGATCTGGTGCCCTCTTCTGGCCTGCAGGCATACATGTGGACAGAACACTGTGTACATAAATAAGTAAATAGAGAAAGGAAGAAAGGAAGGAAGGAAGGAAAAAACTGGTTTTCTCCAGGGACAAGCCTCCTAACTGGCTATTCAATCCCAAATACTCAACCGTAAGCACAAGGACATTTGAGCAACACTAAATGGGCTCAGTATGGTGTGTGTGTGTGTGTGTGTGTGTGTGTGTGTGTGTGTGTGTGTGTTTATTATGTATGTATGTATGTTTGCATGCATGTATGTATGTAACAGCAGTTGAAGAAAAGGTCATGATTAGAGAGAAATGGAGAGGAATGTGTAAGGAGTTGGAGGGAACAAATGATGGAAATAAAATATTAGTGTATTAGATTCTCAAAAATAACAAATATAAACTTAAAATATCAATATTTATTATTTATATAGTAAAATAACATTTTTAAACAAGGGAGTCAGTGTGATGGCTTGGTGTGCAAGAGTTTGATTCCCTGAGACTCACATGGGGAAAGGAAAGAATAAACTCTAACCTACAAATACACATACACACAAATGAACAAATGTAATATTTTTAGTTTTGAAAAAGGAGAGAAAAGAAAGGGGTAAAGTGAGGAAAAAGAAAAAAGGAAGGGAGAAAAAGAGGAACCACTTTGCTTATTTAGTAAGTTGTCTGGATAGTTACAAAATTAAATGTGATTTTGATAAAAAGGAAAATAGAAATGACTAGGCATAACATTTTGTACCTTGGGTTTATAATTTCACAACTAGGCACCCTTCCTTCTAGGTCAGGAGGTGCTCATTGCAGCATGGATCGCAGTGACCTGTGAAAAGACAGTACAGCTTCACCTCTCTCTCTCTATGAGGCTCAGTAGGTGATGCTCAATTTCTATTAGTGTGATAGTGACTGTATTGTAACTAAAGTTTTTTCTCTTTTTATTAATTTGGGCTGGATTCTAAGATCTAGAATTTATTTTTATGTGTCTTTGGTTACATGTAGATTTCTGTTTATCAGAAGTATGACATCTTATGTCTAATCAGAATCATGTGAGATGACGAGCTGTCATAGTCATTCAATATGGTAACTATACAGAAATGGGTTTTAGTATTCTGCTTTGTTCACCATAAACATTTCTGTTTTCTGGAAGCCAGTGTCCAAGCGTAGTATATCATAGCTGAAGGTCAGTGGGCAAGGCAGCAGAACAAGTTTTGATTTTCAGTCTTGAATTTGACAAGTGAGGAGGCTCACAATGATAACAGGAGGCACACATTTCTCCTGAACTCTTAAAACCAGAAGCACCTGCCCAGGTTCCTCTGGCCCAGCATACTGAGAGGCTTTACTGCACAAAGCTTCCTGTCAAGAGCAAAATGACCTCCACTTGACCAACTCTGGTGTCACACCAGTATTCATGCTAGCTCCTCCTCTGTGGATCCCCCATCCAACCTTCCTCTTTCTTCAGGTCATAGATGAGCATGGCAATGTCTTGCCCCCTGGCAAGGAAGGAGACATAGCCATCAGGGTGAAGCCCATCCGGCCTGTAGGCATCTTCTCTGGATATGTGGTGAGGATCTATGCTTTCCTTCTGTGCCTTATAAAGATAAGATAGACCATATAGGATGAGGAATGCCTAATGTTATGAATACCCCCAAAAGGTATTGGTGATATCACAGAGTTATCAGGCTTCAGGAACAGGCATTTTTACATAATAACACCTAATTCTGTGTAAGCTAACAATAGTATTAAATTACAAAAAAATGGCCTCTTTGTAAAGAGAGAAGCCAGATTATAGACTATTAACCCTTGCCATCCTTAGCCAAGTACTAAGAAATCACTAGAAAGCTCACCTTTCCCCAGGAACCTTTGCAAAAACAATCTCTTCTATATATCACCGTTATTCTCACTGCTCTGAGCTACACACAGCAGCATCTTCCTGTGCTCTCCACAAAGCACAGACCCAGGCTTTATGGCATTGTGGAACTTTGAGCAATGCAGGGTACTGCATGGAGAGAATCACAATAGTGCCAACAGCATGCAGGATGCAGGGCTCTGGAAGGCACTCACAGATAATGCCTGAGTAGGGCCAGCTCTCTTACCAGGTCGTGATAGTCAAGCTAGAGATGATGAGCTCAGTCAAACCCACAGCTGTTGGAAAATAATAAGAGACAACCTCAAGTACACACCTTCTGGATATGTGATGAAGGCTGTGTCCAAGATAATAAATGAGTAAGCCCAATGACAATGCTCTTCCTATTGTTTATTTTAGTGGTTCTCAACCTATGGGCTGCAAAATTATAGTTGTGAAGTAGCAACAAAAATAAATTTATGGTTAGGGGGTTATCAAAACATGAGGAACTATATTAAAGGGCTATAGCATCAAGAAGGTTGACAACCACTGGCTTCTTGAGCAAGTACTGACTTAAAACTCCTGATATACCTTAAACACAATTAATGGTCCTAGATACCATGTAAAATTTTTAGAGCCAGCTTTCTTAAGTTCAAACGCTACTCCAGTATTTGCTGGATGCTCAGGAGTTTCACTTTCTCATTGGTGAGTTGGGAATCATGTTGTACAACATTAGGAATGTAAAGACCATGGTATTTATGAAGCACTTAGAATTTCACTATATAAAGGTGTACTAAAAGGCCCAAATTCTCTCCTCCACTGTACAGGGGAATCTGAGGCTCTGCAACCAGGACACAGATACATTACACTCTTCTCTAAACATTGCCTGAACACTTTCCCCGCGTGTGTTTTCACATGCTAGCAAAGGAGTTAAGACATGGGTATCCATAACACCATGGGTGCAGTGGTGCTGGCAGATCCATTTAAGGCCATGGTGGTAATGTCAGCACAGGTTTCATGACAACTACAAGAAATCAGAGCCAATGGTTACAAAATCTGTCTTCTGGTCTCAGTTTTACAGCCAAGAATATCAGTTTGGCTTCATTCAAGGCCCTTGACCTTCCCTGGACATTCCCAATGATGGAGCTAAGTCACAGAAGAATTCTGGTCACATAACTGGGCATCAACTCAAAACCTGTGACCCCATAACTGAGTAAGATACAGAAACGTGCAGCCTCCTTACTACTTAAAGTCTATTAGCTCATCCAAATAGAGGGCCCGAGCCATGGCAGAAATATGAAGATTGGTTGAGGCTTTGGAGTCATGCTGGCCAGTCTCTAGACTTTCAAGTATAATGGAAGAGCAAGGGGTCAAGTACCAAACAGACTCAATAACCTTGGGTGGTAGTGGTGAGTGAACAGAGGTTAAACTGCCTGTAGGAGGGAAAATGGGATATAGAGGAAGAAACATCCTAGAATATAAATTGAGCAATTGATATGTCAATATTATCTAAAAGATTTTAATTTATAGGAGTAAGGGAGAGACCATCAGTGGAATGACTGAAATAAATGGAGAAGATCCAGGTTGGCTAGGGAATCTAAAGTTTGTAGATTCGTGACAAGTCCACCATACAGTGTACAGCTGCTACAAGTAGAGAACTGAAGTAACTGTTCATAGAAGTCCTGGGACAGGAGACTTAACTTTGTTTCTGTGCTCACTAGGACAATCCCAAGAAGACACAGGCCAATATTAGAGGAGACTTTTGGCTTCTGGGAGACTGGGGGATCAAGGATCCAGAAGGGTATTTCCACTTCATGGGACGGACAGATGACATCATTAATTCCAGTGGGTGAGCATAGTTTTTGGACCAGGAAAGGTGTGATGGGTCCCTGTTCTTTTGGTTCTTGATGCTTGAGTTTGGGTGTCCCATCTTCCCTGAAGGACGTACTTTTGCAGGTACCGAATTGGACCATCAGAGGTGGTAAATGCATTGATGGAGCACCCTGCTGTGGTTGAAACAGCTGTGATCAGCAGCCCAGACCATAACCGAGGAGAGGTGACAGTGCAGTTGTAAAACATGGGGACAGTGTTGTAAGGTTGTTAAGAACACAGACCCATAGGCTGGACCACTTGGGTCCAAATATTGGGCTTACAGCTAATTGGCTGTATGACATTCACCAAACTGCTTAACCACTTTGTGAAACATCAGTTTCCCCATTTGTCTTATGAGGGATTGTCATGAACATAAAATATGCTACACATTTGCAAAGAGCTTGGGGCAAGGCTTAGCATTGTCTGTAAGAATCTGTTTCTTGACATGAGTAAGGGTCTAGAAAATGAAGCCCTTGAACCATGGAGTACATAGGGAGACCCCTGTAATGCCAGAGTTGCAAGATTGTGTGGAGCTCTGTGTGTGTGTGTGTGTGTGTGTGTGTGTGTGTGTGTGTGTGCGTGCGCGCGCACATGTGTGTGAGTAGAGGGCTTAAGGTGGGTAGGTGGATCAATATACCAGTGCACTTCTGCATGACACAAGCTTGGCGAGGTCATTTGCCTGGCAGATATCAAGCACAATGCATGTAATATAATGAGAGAGCTCTGAGTCATAGATGGTTTTATTTTCTTTCCCATATATTAAATATGAAAATATTATCTCATCTTACAGATGGGTAAACTCAAGTTTGAAGAGATTAAACAAACCATTTAAATTTAGAGTCCCCAGTCTTTGTTTTCCTCCCTTTGCTCTCTGCATCTACTTTCTTACCAGTGGTCTTTGCTGCCCCTGGGGTATGAGGTGAACCTGGGGTCTCTTATTCTCGCTTCTCACTAAAAAAAAAATAAATAAATCACTTGAGAACAAGTTAGAGTTCTCACCCACTTCCCATGTTTTTCTTTCCTTTGGCCCGCACATTTGGATGAATACAGACATTTTGTTGTGGGGGCCATGGTGGGTATCTTGAAACTGATTTCATTTTATCCCAAGAGATGAGTAAGCACTCTGGTGCCTCTCGGCTTCTATCTGTGCTGTAGGTGGTGAAGGCATTTGTGGTCCTAGCTCCTGAGTTCCTGTCTCATGACCGAGATCAGCTCACCAAGTTGCTTCAGCAGCATGTGAATTCAGTAACAGCACCCTACATGTACCCCAGGAAGGTAAAGCCATCACTCACCCATGTCCCCTGTGCTTTCAGAAAAACAGCTGTTATATTTCTTTTCTTTGGCATGAGGCCAAGGCCTCAAATTTAAGTCTTCACTGCAGTGATCAAAAACTCCCCAAAGACAATCCAACAGCTATCTCTGTGCATAAAGAATGGCCACAGCCTTTGGCTCATTCTGAAGTAAAAGCCAAATGCTTTCATTGGAGTTCCAGTAATTTATGACCTCTACTCGCACTCTGTGCAGTAGCACTTTGAAAAAATATTCAGAACTATACAGCATTCAGTTGCAATGACAGAAATATAACTTAAAATTTGCTGCTTACCAAGTTGACAAAAGCATGAGTTGGCACAACTTTCTTTATGATTAGTTCCAGGCTTGTGTATGATGTGGTCAGGTATTTCTATTTCATTTCTTCACTCTCATTTCTTCTTCTATTGGCTTCATTTGTTGACACACTCTCCCTCTGAGGTGCCATCCACTCCGTGTATGTATTCTTAGAAGCTTGGCAAACTGCAGTAAAGAAATAGCATGCATGTCCTCCAAAGACCAATGAAGAGCTTAAAGTTTCTTCTTGCTAGACTAATTTAGGCATCCATTATTAAAACATCCTATGCAACCAGGACAATGGAATATCTTGATTTGTCAGTCTGAGTCATGTGACCATCCATGCAGAAAGTAGAAGAAGGATGGGAGAGAGTTCTTCCCCACATCCAAAATGTGGTCTCAGTGAGGAATGGGGCCTTATTCTGAGAAAATGGAAATGCTCTTAGCAGAAACGACCAAAGGCAAGGACTGCAGATAGCTCCCAGTGGCTTTCCCTCTGGGACCAAGGCAAGTGCACTGCCATGGCAGGAAGACCATGTCTGCTCAGCTTCTCATCCCAGTGACAAAGTACCTGAGTAACACTTGAAAGAAGAAGCGAATTTTTTGTTCCAGAGTTTCAGAAGTCATGACCCCTGTTCAGCTAGCTCCATTAGTTTTAGATGTGTGCCAAGGTAGACATGTCATTGTGAAAGGGCATGGTAGGGAGAAGCTGTTCACCTCAGTGGTCAAGAAACAAAGCAACAGAGAAAGGGACTAGAGACAAGAGTACTCTTGAGAGAATGCCCACCTCCAAAGAGCCCATCACCTATTAACAATGCCACCAGGCTCTGAACTCACCAGTGGATTACTGCATTGATGAAACCAATGATCCAATCACACCTCCAAAGCCCCTCCTCTGAACGCTGTATTGGCCTTCAACACATGAGTAGACCCAGTTGTTGGGTTTTACTCAAAATAAGAGTTTGTCCCAGAGAATGGAGGGAAATGTTTTGAGGTTGGGTTGCAGAGTGAGAGCTACCATTTTGGGCTTAGAGTCAATTAAGGTCTTAGGTATCCTGGGTGCCCAGTGTCTTAGTACAGGCTAATTGTCATAGGTAGGCACCCCAGAGCAGTAGACCCCAGGGAGGGACATTCACATGCAAGTGTTTTAACAAAGTTCTGACAGGCACCTCTAGAAAAAGAAAGAATGAGAAGAGAGGGCAGGGGAAGGGAAGGTTGAACAGAGTGGAAGTACACTGTGTTTTGGTCTCATCAGGAACGTGGACCATCTGTCCAACAAATCAGAAGACAGTTCAAAACTGTCCTGAGTTGGAGTGGGGAGGGGGAAAGAATCATTATAGCCCATGTAGGACAGGCCGGAATGCAAGTTGCTATGGGAAGGCAGATGACCCTGGCAAGACAGCAATCCTTAGCTAAGGCAATCAGGAGAGGGCTGGTAGGGGTGCTACAGCCTCCGTTCCTGCAGAGGAATGCAGCTGAATATCAAAGTCCACAACCAGACTTTGAGCCTCAAACTGAAAGGGAAGACACACAACACTGCCTGGTGGGTCAGAATCCACCTCTGGTAACTACCCAATATTTTTCTCTGCTCTGGAGTTTCTTTGTCTGTAAAACGGGGATAGAGAATATTGACTTTTCCCTTCTGTGTGTGAGGGGTGCAGTAAAGAAACCACTGACAAGGCCACTCCAGGATTAATCGGGTTGTTTTTTATTGTTGATAAATGAGAGCGAAAAGCAGAGGCATTTGAGGTAGACTGCCATAACTGCCTCTCTGGGATGAGACAGGACCATAGAGAAAAGATCAAGAGAGGGACAGGCTGGCAATTGCCAGGGCTATGGAAGCAGAGATGACAGCAAAATTGGTGAGAGAGCCTGGCCTTATATTATGCTACTGCGGCACGAGGAGAGTAAGTTAGCTGGAACAGCCTGGGAAGGAGCAAGGGGCTTGGATCTGTCGGGAGTCTTGTTAGAGTTAATAGAGAACCAGCTGCACTCTCTGGAGGAGGGGAGATTGGGAATCTTCATTGGATTCCCAAAAATCCACATGGCAGTTTACAACCACCTGTAACTCCAGTTCCAGAGAGATTGGATGCCCTCTTTTGGCCTCTATAGGTAATGCATGCACATGGTACATAGACTTATATGTAGGCAAAACACCCATATGCATATAATAAAAACAAACGCCTTTTAAAATTATTTTTAAATTTTATTTATCTTTATTTTATGTGCATTGGTGTTTTGCCTGTATGTCTGTGTGAGGGTGTCAGATCTTTGAGTTACAGACAGTTGTGAGCTGCCATGTGGTTGCTATAATTTGAACCCGGGTTCTCTGGAAGAGCAGTTGGTGCCTCCAACCACTGAGCCATCTCTCCAGCCCCTTAAAATTATTTTTTAAAGAATCAAGATGCCTAGTCATACCAGACATGAGGGATTTTGAATTGTGACTGGACATTTGTAAGATCAAGTGAGGGGGGCCAGTCATACTTACTTTGCACAGTTGAATAGTAGCAAACTTTTTATAAACTATGGTTTTTCCCTTGTGTATACTGTTTCAGTTCCTTTTCTCATAACTATTACCAAAATACCTCAGAGAACATCTCGTAAAAGGAAGAATTTATATTGGCTCATGGTTTCAGAGATCTCAACCTTTCGTCCTTGGCTCGGGTATGACTGGGCCTGATCAGGTGTGTTTGCTCTCTGCTTGCTTTCTGCGTGAGAGGTAGTCTTTTCCTGCACATGTTCCCACCACCTTGTGTTCTGCCTAGAGCCCACAAAGCTGAGGACTAAAGGCTGAAATCTCTAAAACCACCAACCAACAGAAGTCCTTCCTTGTATGAGATGTTCTATAAGGCATTTTGGTCATAGTTATACTGATACAGAACACACACTGCCCAAAATGGGTCCATTTCATCCTGGTCCAGCTGGTTCTCCCGGACTGCTCCCCAGCCCTTGCTGACCACACCCTGCTCAGCAGAACATCCTACCCTCAACCCCCACCCTGCTATGCACTGGGAGTTCCACTGTTTTATAAGCTGAAACAAATTATTTTAATCAACTGACCTGAAACTTTTGAACTCCTGCTTGCCCTTGACATGATGTAATTGTGGGTTTTGGCTTCATACACCTGCTCTTGGTCTCCGGCCTAAATAAAGGACTCTCATTTGTTTTTATAATCATGATGGTCTGTAACTTTCTCTTGTTGTAACACTGTTTGTTGGTTTCCCCTACTGGGGGGCTTGTATTAGAAGGGACAATGGTATTGTCTCCAAGTGCCAAAAGGAGCAAAATGGAGCAATTGCATCAAAGGTTAACTGTTCTGATGATATCAACCATCATACTTGAATACTTCTAAC
This sequence comes from Acomys russatus, assembly GCF_903995435.1. Lineage (NCBI taxonomy): Eukaryota > Metazoa > Chordata > Mammalia > Rodentia > Muridae > Acomys > Acomys russatus. The sequence continues at coordinate 20,580 of NW_026131847.1, read as the reverse complement.
AAATACAGCTCACAGTTCAGAGACAACAAGGAATTAACATCAACAGTACTAAAATAAAGCGATTATAACAGTATCATGTCGAAACTTCACTTAAATTTATAAATTACTTATTTCTAGAATTCTCCATCTACTGTTTTAGCCTGCAGTGGACCAAAGGAAACAAAAGCCCACTGAAAACAAGCCATGGATAAAGGGGGACTATTTAACTAAATGAGGGAGACTTTGCTTATGTATTTTGTCCACAGGCCATAATTTTTCAACCTCGGCTTCATTTCTATGTGGCTTGAACAAAGTCCTTTCTTACAATTCTTATGAAAGCATTCTGACGTTAGCTACCAAGAATACGGTCTTTCTTTACCAGAATCTCAGGTTTTACCTTTCATTGAATCTACAGATACCTGATTCCTAGATTAATGCCATAGACATCTGAGTCACTTAAGTATAAAACTCAGTGAATTTTCCTCATCTATACCTTAATACTCAAGAACATTAGGGACAGAAAATCTTCCGCTTCAAGTGAGAGAACACTGACATTAGTGAGATTTTGTAGTTTGGCCAAACACATATCATAAGAATTGAGACGAAATCCAAAACCTTTTTCCCAGCTTTCATATGTCTACTTTAGCTGTCTCCTCTAGTCCAGGTGAATAGTCACAACTGATATCCATGGCTGTCCACTCCATGCACAATCTCATGTTATTTCAATAACAACCTAGAGGCATTGTGATTACCCATTAATGCACTTAATGGTTAAGTCCTGAGAAAGCCAAGCGGCTTTCCTATGTTGACAAGAGTAGGACCCAAGCATGCAGAGTTTTATGTAGGAGCTCAGGTGTCTGCCTCTGGGCTATGTCATGTTCATTTTGATGCTTTTCTCTTCATGACTACATGTAAAAGCCAGTGCTCTGAACATCTCTGCCCTGTTCTAGCCATTTTCTTCCTGCCCTGGTTTAAAGAGATCTTGTAAGGGTGCTTACTGCAAACAGAGCTGACCTACAATGCCCATCCTCCAACATCATTTACCTGGGCCCTCCCCCCACCACCACCTTATGAGCTCACAGCAGATCTTCTAAAATCTCCAATGCCACTGTGGTCACCAATGACCTATGATGATCTGATTTTTCACAACAGGTGGAGTTTGTTTCAGACCTGCCCAAGACCATCACAGGAAAAATTGAGCGAGCAAAGCTTCGGTCCAAGGAATGGAAAACATCAGGACAAGCCCAGGCCCAGTGAGACCCCCTCAGGCTCTAACTGGGGAGTCTGTCTTCCCTATTCCTTTCCTGGGACTTCTTGGTCTTCCTATAAAGACATAAAGTCATTCCTGCAGAGGCATGTATATGATTTCTGTCTTTGCTTGGTTATTGACACAAAACAATGACCTCTCCAATGCTAAGAGAAGGAAGAAAAAGAGAACGAGAGATTTGCAAGAAAATAAAAAAAGGTCAAGTCATAAAAAGTTAAACTGGCAAGGGAAAGCAATTACAAATGAAAGAGGGTGGGAATGGAGGAAGGGAGAGGTGGAAAGCAGAATGAGGAGAGGGATAAAAGAAAAGAGAAGGGACCAGAAAGAAACTAAAAAGGAGGAGTGTGTGGACAGGACCCTAGTATCTTCCCCAAGTTGCCTCAATCCTTGGGGACATCAAGTCTATAAGCAGAAGAGACCACTTGCACATTTGTCATGTACAAGGCACCATCCTACATATGTCATGGGCCATCCTGCCTCATCTGGGTGACATCTGCCGACTCAACTTTTGTACCTCAAAACATGCCACTCACTTTTGGTCACATTCCTTGTTGTATCTATGCCTCCTAGAATTAATATTAAAAGCATTTCAAAATCAAAATTCTGAGGGAATTCTTGGGCAAGACAGAGGGAGAGATGTCTGAAGAAATGTATGAACTGGGGAACCCTTAGAGGACTGATTTATGATGCTGTTGATGAAACAGCCAAGGCTACCTGATGAGCAGATCTATGAGTCCAGAAATGATGTTGAGAGGGCAGAGCCTCACCTGTAACCTAGAGACCAAGGGTTAGTGAGTTCTCAGTAGAACTGAGCAATTAGGGAATGAAATCACGAGCCAGCAAGTCTTCTTGAGAACACTCAGTGACAATAACAGAACACTACTTACCAAAGACTTGCCAGGAGCTGTTCACTGTCACTCTGATTTGAGCCATTATCTTAAGTTTTTCAGAGGAGAAAATCAACATTTAGTGAGATCAAATGATAAAGCCCAGTCATATAACAGACAAGTAATGGAGTCAGGGTCTGTCTATAGAACACCTGTGCTTTGAGCATCTCCTCTTTCCCCATCAGAGTGCTTGCTGTGGCTTCTACAGGCTGAATCAGTCAGAATTCTCCATGTAAAATGGTCTCTACCTAACACCTCCCCAACACACACTAAACCCCCAGTTGTTTGTGTTAAAGAAGAGTTGTTAAGTTTTAAAGAGTTCATCCACAAGGCACATGTATTAGGCAGCATGGGCTCATGCATTTACTTGGGTCACACACTGGTTACCATATCCTGAAAGTTTGTGGAGATGGCATTAGCAACAATAATAACCTATGAATTAGTCAGTGAGATCTGAAATGAATTCTGTTATTTTAATCAAGCCTCATTGGGTTTCAAGGTTTATAAGCAAATTAGACTTTTAAAGGTGTTCTATTTCAAGATCTGAGACATTTCTTGGTCTGTCAGTCAGGACTTGTGGGAGTATAGCCAGCAATAGAGAGGTGCAGGAAGCAGGCAGCCACTCCACTCAGCTCCATAGGAGCAAATGATCACATCTGCTCTTCCTCCACATGTGAGCATCTGCATCCATCCTGCTCAGTGTGAAAATTTAGGGTGGTATCATAACATGAGCTTTCCTCATTTCCTACCATATGACTTTGATACCTCCTAGCTTCAATGTCACAAACTTGCTTCTAAAATGATCAAATCTGATTGGCTGATGGGAGTTGTACATGGAGGCTGATCATCATGTAACACAAACATAGCTTCAGATCCCCAATTTGCTGCACTAGAAGAAAATTGAAAGAAAGATTGATCAGCAGGTGAAGGAACCTGCCACCATGTCTGATGACCTGAGTTCAATCCCCAAGACTTACATGGTTGAAAGAGAACAGAAACAACTAGCATGTTGTCCTCTGACAGCCATAAGTACCCACACCCAGAACAGAGAGAGAGAGAGAGAGAGAGAGAGAGAGAGAGAGAGAGAGAGAGAGAGAGAGGAGACAGAGACAGAGACAGACAAAGAGAGACAGAGACAGACAAAGAGAGACAGAGACAGACAGACAGACAGACAGAGAATAAATAAAGTACAATAAAATAATAAAAAAAGAATAAAGGATGGCTTAAGACAACCCCTAAGGTTAAGTTGCTATTTAGTCACAAATTACCCAGCTCCTGTAAAGCTTGCAGGTGCATTTGGACATTCCTCAATGCCTCTTTTCTCTCTAAAGTCTTTTCTCTGCATTTTCTTTCGGCTTATTTTTCACATTAAGTTGTGGCTGAAGGCTTACCTCTTAAACAGTCATGCTGAGGACTTCATCTAATGAAAGCTCTTGGACTGGAGAAAATCTCTGTGCAGCCGAAGCTCTCTCATTGTGGAGGGTACTGGGCAGTTTCAGCTAAGTGACACTATCTGACCTAAATACTAATTATCTCTGTGATATACTCCTTTTCTGTTGATCCTGACTGGCTGTTCTTAGCCTGTGGCCTGCTATCATTATCTTGTAGTGGGAACAATTGTGGGTATAGATGTATGCTCATCCATATTCATGTACGTGTGTGTGTGTGTATGTGTGTGTGTGTGTGTGTGTGTGTGTGAAAGTTTGCAAGCACATGAATGTTCATGTATGTGAACACCAAAGGAAAATGTTGAGTGTCACCCTCAAAAACAACATCCATCTCTTTTACGAAGGAATTCCTTTCTGACCTGAAGATCCCTGGTTATGCTAGACTGAGTGGTCATTGAGGCCCAGGGATCCTCCTGTCTCCACCTCCCTAGATCTGGGCTTATAAGAACATGCCACCACTCTGCCTTCTGAGCTCTCTCTCCCACCTTGAGATTGATTTTTACTACATCCCATTACACTGGGTCCAGCCCATGAGCCTTGCCTTGGGCGCTGTGAATAGTGGAAGCCCTTTGCCTTTAAGAGAAAGCTGTTCTGTCCCTCAGTCTAGACTCTGACTCCCTCCACTCCACTGTATGCTTCCTGCAAATGGTTTAGAGGAAGTACTCGTACCAGCCTGTACTTTTAACAGAAGTCAGTCTACTATGTCTGAGCTCTTGTCCTTTTCACCACATAATGGAACTTGACCCCCTCATCTTTGTGAGCTTTTTTTTGTTCCTCTTTCATGTACCCACTTTTGGAAAGTTGCCTCACAACCCCACAACATGCACAATCACACAACCTGTCACTATAGCACACTGTGACATAACAAATTAACCTCAAATGATGATATTTAAAACAATCATTTCATTATGCTTACAAATTCTGTGGGCTGAGAATTTGAAAGAGGAATGGGAATAGCGATTTTTTAAAGTGGTTAGATCAAGATTTATTTATTTATTTTTTATTTATTCATATTACATCTCGATTGTTAGCCCTTCCCCTGTTTCCTCCCATTCCTCCCTCCCACTTCCCCCTTCTCCCCTCCCCTACATCTGTGATTGAGGGAGACCTCCTCCTCCTATATATGCTCTTAGAATATCGAGTCTCTTCTTGGTAACTTGCTATCCTTCCTCTGAGTGCCGCCAGGCCTCCCCATCCAGGGGACGTGGTAAGAAAAGGGGCACCAGAGTTCGTGTGAGAGTCAGATCTCACTCTCCACTCAACGGTGGAGAATATCCTGTTCGTCCGCTAGGTGTTGGTAAGGGTTCTAAGTTTACTGCCTATATTCTCCTTGGCTGGTGCCTTAGTTTGAGGAGGACCCCAGGACCCAGATCTTCCTGTCACAAAGTTCTTCTTGTAGGCTTCCAGGACCCTGTGGATCCTACTATTTCCCCATTCTTCCATGCTACTCTCGCCTAAAGTCTCAATAGGATGTCTTCTTCTCTGACCCACTTTCTTGGTAAGTAAAGTTTTTCATGGGACGTATCCCTTGGACTAGTGTTTTGATATAAGTGAGTATATACCGTTTGTCTCTTTTTCTTCTGGGTGAACTCACTCATTATGATAATTTCTAGATCAATCCATTTGTCCACAAATTTTGGGAATTCCTTGTTTTTAATAGCTGAGTAGTATTCCATAGTGTAAATGTACCACAGTTTCTTAGTCATATTCTTCTACTGAGGGTACACTTAGGCTGTTTCCATGTTCTGGCTATTATGTATAGAGCAGCTATGAACATGGTTGAGCATATGTCCCTGTTATGTGGTAGGGCATTTTCTGGTTATATTCCATGGATTGGGATGGCTGGGTCTTGAGGAAGCCCTATTCCCATTTTTCTGAGAAAGCGCCAGAGAGCTTTCCAAAGTGGTTGTACTAGTTTGCATTCCCACCAACAATGAAGGAGTGTTTCTCTCTCTCCACATCCTCGCCAACATGTGGTGTCATTTGAGTTTTTGCTCTTAGCCAGTCTGATGGGTGTAAGATGGAATATCAATGTCGTTTTGATTTGCATTTCTCTGGTGTCTCACAAGGACGAGCATTTCTTTAAGTGTTTCTTGGCCATTTGATATTCCTCTGTTGAGAATTCTCTGTTAAGTTCCAAGCCCCATTTTGCAATTGTGTTGTTTGATTTTGTGGTGTTTAATTTCTTGAGTTCTTTATATATTTTGGATATTAAACCTTTGTCACTGAGCCTTTAGTTTTGTGCAGGGTGATTAATATGGGTATTTTTTGCATATTTTCACATGTAGACATTCAGATAGACCAGCTCCATTTCTTGAAGATCCTATGTATTTTCCATGGTATGGATTTTTATTCTCTGTAAAAACTCAAGTGTCCATAGGTGTGAGGATTTATTTTGGGGTCTTTGATTTGATTCTATTGATGAACCAGCATATTTCTATCCCAGTATCATGCTGTTTTATTACTGTTGTTGTATAGCACAGCTTGAGATCTGTGGTAGAGATTCCTTCACAAGATATTTTATTGTAAAGGATTGTTTTACCTAATCTTGTTTTTTTCTTTTTCCATATGAAGAAGAGAATTGATCTTTCAACGTCTGTTAAGTGTTGTGTAGCTATTTGATGGGAATTACATTGAATCTATAGATTTCTTTTGGTAACATGGCCAGTTTTACTATGTTGATACTTCTCACCCAGGGACAAGGACAATCTTCCATCTTCTGATATCTTCTTCTATTACTTTTAGAAATTTGAAGTTTTAAAAGTTGTTTTTCAAGGGTTCACATGTGTTATATGATCCAGCCTTGTTTTAGTAGGATACCTGGGTTCTGACGAATCTGTATTTCCCTGGGTTTTGTTGAGTGTGTTCCTATGCTATTCTTTAGCCATCTAATTTTCCCTGGTGGTGGCACACTTGAAGATCCCTGGTAGTTCTGGTGGCTGATGCCTCTGCAATTGTACGTAGAGTTGGGCCCTAGGAATTGGCATAATGTGCTTCTGGTAGTTAATCCCTGTTGGGTACTGCCAAGGAAGTCCCTGTAGCTGCCACCTCTGGGATTGTAGGCAAACCTGGACCTTGAAGACAGTACATGGAATTTGAGAGGTAGATCTCACAGTTGCTGGCAATCTCCTATGAATGCTGCCTCTGTAGCTGCAGACAGAGCTGGGGCCATCGTAATCATGCAGAGAGGACACAGGGAAGTCCTCATCTCTGCTGATAATCCCCAATGAGAGGTTTCTCAGCAATTGCAGATAGAGGTGGGGACTTGGGACTTGCATGCAAATATCAAGGACATACCTTACTACTGCTGGTAGTCCCAGTGGCTGCCACCCCTGGAACTGCAGGCAGAGTGGTGCTGAAAGTCCCTAAGTCTGCCACCTCTGTAATTCAAATGGGTGGAACTATAAAAGATCATTCAGTGTGAGGTAACCTAGACCCAGAAAGACAGACATGGTATATAGTCAGCAGAATTAGCCATATAGTTCATGATGACCATACTACAATTCACAGACTCAAAGAAGCTAAGTAACAAAAAGGGACTAAGAGACAATGCACGAATGTCATTGTGAAGGGGAAATAGGACAGAGGACAGAAGTAGTTGAATATAGGGGACAAAGTGTGAGAGGGAGTTCAGACAGAAATCAAGGTGGATAACAGAACTGGAGAGAAAGATATTAGGGGATAGAGGGTCCACAAAAAGAAGAGAAAACCATATGCAGGGGCATCTCTAATCACAAACTGAGAACTAACACAGGTTTGGCTCCTGAGAGGATATGGGAGGGGATTGTACTGAGATTCATAGTAGCACTGGTCCTGGATACTGAAGAGGAATCCTCTAACTAGACTAGATTCCTAATACAGAGAGAGGAACACCAACCCACCACACAAATTTTGACCCAAAATGTACCCTATCTACAAGAGGTGCAGGGATAAAGACAGACCAGAGATTGAGGGAATGTCCATCCAGTGCCCTGGACCAAACTGAGACCCAGCCCATGGGAGAGAGGCAACCCCTCACACTATTAATAGCATTCTCATATGCTCATAGACAGAAGCCTAGCATAGATGTCCACCCAGCAGCAGATAGAAAGAGATGCTGAGACTAACAACCAAACATTGGGTGAAGTATAGGGAGTTTTGTGGGGAAGTGAAAGGAGGAATAAATAGAAATACCTGGAGATTACAGGAGATCCACAAGAAAGCCAACAAATGCAAGTAACCTTATCCTAGAGGGGCTTGCAAAGACTGAAGCATCAACCAAGTACCATGTATAGACTGGACCTAGATTCCCTAACAGATGTAGTCAAAGGGCAGCTCAGGCTTCATGAAAGGACCACAGTAAAGGGATTGCAGGCTGTTTCTGACATGGACTTTTGCTGCCTGCTTATTTAATCATTCCCACTTGGTCTGGCTTCATCAACAGGCCAAAGAAGGAGAGGATGTGCTCAGTCTGGATATGAGTTGATGAGCTGAGGTAGGATGGTGGAGGAAGAGAGGGAGGGGGGGTGGAACCTGGAGAAGAGTGCAGGGCTATAATCAGGATGTAAGTAGAATGAATAAATAAGTAAATAAATGCATAAATTATTTTTAAAAGAACAGTCTTAGACAAGTGCCAACATGCCTTCATAATAAAAGTCCTAGATAACATAATACTGGAGGAAACATAGCTCAGCGCAATAAAGCATAATACAGAAATCCCACAGACAAATTCATCCCAAATGGAATACAGCATATAGCGCATCCACTGAAGTCTGGAATAAGGCAAGGATGCACACTATGCCCACTTCAATACTGTGCTTAAAGCACTAGCTGCAGCAGTTAGACAAGAAAGAAAATTAAAGGGATAGAAAGAGAGCAAGAACAAGTCAAACCATCACTATTGTAGATTATACAATACAATTACATTAACACAAACTAGAAATTCTCAAAATCCTGCAGAAACGATTAATTAATTCAGCAATTTGAGCAGATAGAGAATCAACTTGCACAATAATGTTTTGTATATATCAATAATAAATACAGAAAAAATTCATAAACACACTGTCATTCAAGATACTCTCTTTTGGTCGGGGACTTGTACGAAGAGTTATAAAAAGAAATAACTAAGAAATCCCTCAAAATGATCATCATACTTACCTACTAGGGAAATGCAAATCAAAAGAAGTTAGGTAATTGTTTTACCTCAGTCAGAATGCAAGATTAACAAAAAAATGACAAAAAATGTTAAGGGCAGTATCATCCTCTCAAGCCATGGAAGCTCAGAAAGTGGAGGTAGGGTGAAAGGAGGGGCTTCTGCACCCAGATTTTTAAGCTGGAGTAGGACAGATATGATAATGAAACTCACCTCTTTTCTAGCCCAGGAATATTGATTCATTACTATCAAAGAAAATCCATTATTACACAATGATTGACACTCTGTGCTGGGCATAGTTTCCACCCTGAGCACTTTTGCATCAACATATGTCATGGCTATAGGGCCTAACATGGTAGAGTAGCTGACTTAACTCATCTCTGTGCTTTATGAATGGAGGTCCTTCTATCCAGAAAGATTTACTCAGTTTTTTGGAGAGGAAAACGTGGATATATTTCTATGGTATTATATTTCTTATGACACTATGATCTCAGATATGAACAAATTGTGGAAGACACAGTGTTCTAGCAACTTGGGGGTATCATGACAAAATGTCAACTCAGTGATTCATGGAGGATAAAAGAATATTATATAAAGGCAAATTTCACATTCAAATAAGAAACCTCCTTTCTGCAATGACATCAAGTAGATCATAAGGAAATCAAATGAGCAGAACTCTAGGTTTTATCAGAAAGAGACATAAACCGCTTACAGTAGGGCATACACATAATTTGGAATTCAGGCATGCATCTATGGAAAAAGAATATTCTATGACTGACAGAGAACTCGGGAAATCAAACCAGGATTGATAGCCTCCAGTTCTACAGGTCATGGTGTCTGCTATTATGATTTGGTCAGGTCTGGCATGGGCCTTTTGGGCCCTGTTCCCTTTAATCTACCATGGCATCATCTAGTGTAACATGTTTGTATAATCATGAATGGCTTTTCAATAAGTTGTTTCTTGGTTCACATTTGTGGACAATCCACTAAGGATTTCACTTCATGGGAGAAGAGCTCTGTAGTCTTGGATGAAATCATACTGCTATGCCTGGGGAAAGAGACTAAATATTATTCTTAATCCCTAAAAATTGTGTTATTCTGAATACAGGGCCTCAGATTCAAAAGCCTGCGTGAAGAAAGTGTTAGACAATTCCACAGGTGGTGAATAGCATGTCAGAAACAAGAGATAACTTCATTCCCCGGTAAACTTATAAAGAAACATGCACACACGAGTCTTGCATATATGTGCTGGACACTGTAAACTTCACCTTATCATGCTCACCAATGGCAGATACTTTGTCAACATGCTGTTCTCTTGCATTTTTATCTCTTTCATTCTGTAGCTTTCAATTCTTGTGTGCTCCTACAGCATCAGCAAATGCTTATTCAGAATAGCTTACCATATAGATGGTAAAGTAGATGTGGTGATTGCTGGATTTTTCCTGCTTTTGCTGTCTACCCACTCAACAAAAGAACTGACTGGAAAATAATTAATTTTAACAAAGATATTATGGTCGAGTAAATCCTTTATGCATTTATTCCTTTTCAACATTTGACATTCATAAGCCCTAGGGAAAGTACAGCTTCAAATATCATTATTCCAACTCTATACCCCATTAAGCCATTTCCTCTCCTCCATTCCTAGATCTTTCTGCAGTGCTGTCTTCTTAGTGACACTTCTGGTATTTTTATGGGTAAAGAAGGTTTGGGGCTTTTATTCTCTTCCTTTCTACAGTAGACAGGAAATTTCCCTATATTCTTGGGCATGCCTGTATTTCCACAGGCTTTGCATGTTTTAAATGTTAGCTATTTGGAGAAAATATCGTATGATAGAAAATTGATAGAGTATCTGAGGGAATTCATAAGTCTAGCTGTGCTCTTGTGTAAAGAGATAATGCCACAGAGGTTAGTGACCACAGATTTCCTTCTGTGAGACTGGAGTGACAAATAATGTGTGTTTGTTTATGAAAATTTAGGGACAGGGTGCCAGAACCAGAATTAGACTTGAGACCATACTTTATGCTATAAATCGCATTCAGCTGTCCAGATTATTCATTTTTCTGAATTTTCAATTTTTTGTTTCTCCGTAACCCCCATGTTTATCTGTCCGCTGCAGCTTTTATGAGATAATAGATTGTAGATTCCAACGTTGTATTTGTTTGTTCATGATATGATTCTGAACACACACTTTGTGATGGGGTTTCAGAATGATGTTTCTAGGCATGTCAATGGTGCCAGATTAGGACAAAGTGCCGTCAAGTCGGCTTCATTTTCTGAGTTCTGTTAAGAAAAACAAAATGCCTTAGGTTTTAGGATTCAAGTGGTTTTACTCCTGGAGACACATATCCATAGATGTAGGTAACCACAACATGAATATCTGAAATGAGAAATGCAGAGAGAACCCAGGTCTGAACTCAAAAGTGAACATGAAAATACTATTCAGGAATAGCTGAACACAATGGGCAAAATCACCTACAGTAAACCAAATACGGATTGAGAGTGGATGTTGTCGATGTGCTTACTGTGTCTTCTAAAAGTTGGCTGTGGAACAAGTAACCAATTCAAAGTGGAAGAAAAAAATGTGTTAAGTTGAGATCTTGTTAGACTTTAAACAGGATGTACTAGGCTTAGTCTCAATGAGACATACCAAAAGGCAACCATGGATTATGTTAGGGTTAGGTTAGGGTTAGGATTGTAGGTTTTGGGTTAGGGTAAGGTTAGGGTTAGGTTAGGTTTGGGTTAGGGTTAGGGTGGTTTGGAGGTTAGGGTTGGTTAGGGTTTAGGTTGGGTGGGTCAGGTCAGGGTCAGGGTTAGGGTAGGGGTAGGGGTAGGTTAGGTTAGGGTTAGGTGTAAAGGTAAGGGCTAGGGTAGGGTTTGGGTTTGGGGTTAGGGTTTAGGTTAGGATTAGGGTTAGGGTGAGGGTGGGGGAGGCTTAGGGTGAGGTGGGTTAGGGTAGGATGAGGTGGGATGAGGGTTAGGGTAGGGTTTGTGTTAGGGTTAGGAGGCTCAGGGTTAGGTTTTAGGGTTCAGGGTCAGGGTTTAGGGTTAGGGTTTAGGGTTTTATTTAGGTTCCAGGGTCAGGGTCAGGTTTAGGGTTAGGGTTTCGGGTTAGGGTAGGTGTTGGGTTGGTTGGGGTTAGGGTTAAGATTAGGGGTTAGGGTTAGATTAGGGTAGGGTTAGGGCTACGTCTCGGCTAGAGTTAGTGTTAGTGCTAGGGCTAGGGTTAGGGTTAGGGCTAGGGTTAGGCTTAGGTTAGGGTCTAGGGTTAGGTCGGTTTACGGTTTAGGGTTAGGGCTAGGCTAGGGTTAGGTAAGTATGAGGGTTAGAGTTATGGTCAGGGTTAGGGCCAGGGTCAGTGTTGGAGTTCGAGTTTATTGTTAAGATTAAGTTTCAGGTTAGGGTCAGTGTCCGGAAGGGTCGCAGGGAGTCGTATTAGTGGTGCCAGGTGTAGGTCCAGGCCAGGTCAGGGGTAGGGCTGGGCAGCGGAGAGGGTCTTGTTTCAAGGTCAAGATCCAGATTCCGGTCGGTCAGTGTCAGCCTTACGGTTCGGTTTGGGGCATGGTTTGGTTGGGTTACGGCACGGTTTAGGGTTAGGCTAGGGTTCAGGTTTTACGGTTTGTTTTTCAGAGTTAGGTTAGGGTTTATGGGTTAGTTTTAGCGGTTAGGGTTGGTTGGTTAGTGGTCGTTGGCGATTCGGCTATGGTTGGGTTAGGGTAGGGGATTCGGGTCTGGGTTTTAGGGTTCCAGGGTCAGTTTGGGTTAGGGTCAGGTGGCGGTCGGTTTGGGTTAGGATTTTTTAGGGTTTAGGGTTGGAGTTGTGTGAGGGTGGGGTTAGGTTTAGGCTGAAGGTTGGGTTAGGGTTCAGGAGTTAGGGTACTCGAGGCTACGGTCTCGTGAGGCTAGCGGTTCAGGTTGGGCTAGGTGGGTGTTCGAAGAGTTCGGGAATTTAGGTGGGTGTTACCTAGGTAGGGCGGTACTTTCAGTGCTAGTTCAGGGGCTAGCGGTGGTCATGCGAACGTTAGGGTTGGTAGCTTCGGGTATAGGGTTGGGTAGGGTTCGTTGGTCCATGGTGATGGGGGATTAGGGTGGTTGGGTTCAGGGTCCGGGTGGGTTCGGTTCGGGTCAGGGTAGGTTTAGGGTAGTGTAGGAATAGGGTTGTGATAGGGGTTAGGTTTAGTGTAGTAGGGTAGGGTGAGGGGTTAGTGGAAAGGGTTAGGGTTAGGGTTTGTATAGGGTAGCAGGGCTTTGTTTAGGCTTAGGTTGGGTTAGGGCTAGGGTTAAACGTTAGGGTTGGGTTAGGACAGGTTTAGGTTTAGGGTAGTGTTAGGTTAGGGTATAGTGTTAGGTAAGGGTAGGGTCGGATTAGTGTAATGGTTACTGGTGAAGGGCTAGGGCTACGTTAAGGCTGAGGGTATGGCTCAAGGTTGAGGTTAGGATTAGGCTTAGCGTAGGGTTAGGAGGGTTGGTAGGTCCAGGGTTCAGGTTAGGGTTGGGTTATAGGGGTAGGGTTAGGTTGTAGGTTAGAGGTATTGTTTAAGGGAGGGTTGGGTAAGTCTAAGGGCTGGGACTACGTTTTAGAGATTCAGTTTAAGGCGGTCAGGCCTAGGGATAGACTAGAGTTAGGGGTACCGTTAGTGGTAGGGCTATGATTAGTGCTTTTTTTTTTTTTTTTGTGTTTTGTTTTGGTTTTTTTTGTTTTTCGGGACAGGGTTGTCTCTGTGTGCTTGGCCATCCTTGGACTCACCTTTGCTAGACCAGGCTGGCACTCGCCATCACAGCGATCCCGCCTGCCTCCCTGCCTCCGAGTGCTGGGATGTAAAGGCTGCGCCCGCTATGATATAGGTGTTAAGGTTATGTTTAGAGTTTAGGGGTAGGGCTAGGGTAGGGTTAGGGTTAGGATTTAGGGTTAGGTTTACGGTAGGGAGGGTTTCAGGGTTGGGTTAAGGGTATCGGTGGGGTTCGCAGTCGGTTAGTGTTAGGGTAAAGGTAGTTTTAGGGTTAGGGTTGGCCAGTGCCAGGGCTAGAGTTGGGTTCGGGCTCAGGCGAGGTTTCGGTTAGGGTTAGGGTTAGGGCAGGGTTAGGGTTAGGGTTCGGGGTTGTTTACGGGCATAGGGCCCGGGCTGCGTTTTACTGGTTAGGGGGGGGTACGGGGCCTTAGGAGTTCAGTCGGTTCGGTGTTATTCCGTTCGGGTGAGTGGTACGGTGTCATTTGAGTTTGTCCGGTCGCCTAGAGGTATGATCAAGGGTGCTCTGTCTGGTTAGGGTTATGGTTTAAGGCGAGGGTCAGGTTCAGGGTCCTGTCAAGGTCAAGGTCAGATTCAGGGTCAGGGTCAGGGTCAAGGTCAGTATCAGGGTATGGTTAGGTTTTAGAGGTTAGGTCATGGGGTGACGTTAGGGCTAGGGTTAGGGTTAGAGGTTTAAGGCTGTTAGGTTTAGTTTTGAGGTTCGGTTTGGCGTTGGCGGTTATGGTGTTCTGCAGGCTTAGGGATTAGGGTTAGAATTGGGTTAGTTAGGATTAGGTTAGGTTTAAGTTGTAGGGACTAAGGGGTTAGTTTAGAAGGTTTAGGTTAGTAGGGCACAAAAGGTCGAGCTTGGGTAGGTCACTTAGGTCGGTGAGGTTAGGACTAAGAGGCTCAGGTCTCCGGATGGGGTTCGGGCAGGGCTAGGGATTCGGGCCGGTTTAGGGTTAGAGTGCTAGGCTCGGGCAGTTTAGGGGTTAGGATAAGGGTAAGGTGGGGTTAGGGATAAGGGTAAGGGTAGGTGTTAGGGTTACAGTTTGGGTTTCGGGTTGGTCCAGTCGCCCTCCGGGTTCCAGGCGTAGCGTTACGGGGTCTAGCCTGGTCTGGCTAGCGGTTCGGTAGCGGGATGGTAGGGTAAGCGAGAGTAGGGCGTTTGGGGTTTAGGGAAAGCAGTTAGTGTTAGGGCTGCTTAGCTACTGTTAGGTGTAGTGTTAGGGTCAGGGTTTAGGGTTAAATGTAGGGTAGTCAGTGTCCAGAGTCAGCATCAGGGCAAGGTTTTGGGTTAGGGTCAGTGTCAGGGGGTCAGGGTCAAGTTCAAAAGGTCAGGTGACGGGTCAGGGAAGGCATGTGGCAAGTTTATGGTGGTTAGTTTAAGCTTACGAGTTAGGGTTGGGGTTGGTGTTAGGGATAGGGCTAGGTTTTAGGGCTAGGGTTATGTTAGCTTTAATGGGTTAGGGATACGGTGTAGTCTAGTGTTAGGGGTTAGGCTTAGGGCTAGAGCAAGGTCCTATGGCTAGGGATAGGGGTAGGGTTCGGGTTAGGGTTGATAGAGGTCGGGCTAGGCTATAGGTTAGAGTTTAAGGGTAGGTCTAGGGTTGGGTTAGGTTAGAGTTCGGGTTGGTTAGGGTTGGGATTGGGTGTTAGCGTTATGGGTGTAAGGGCAGGTCGAGTTGTAAGGGCTAGGGCTCGAGGTTTTGTTTTGGTGGTGCTAGGGTGGAGTTAGTTTTTGGGTTAGGGCTAGGGTTTCGGGTTAGGGTAGGGTTAGGGTTGGGGTTCAGAACTGGGTTAGGGTTGGTGGGATAGGTTTAAGGGTTAGTGTTCATGGTTCACATTGGTGTTAGGGCTAGGATTAAGGTTTAGGTTTTGGCTTAGCCATGAGGGTTAAAGGGCAGGTTGTGGGTAGGTTAGGTTGTAGGGTTGGGGTTAGGCTAGGATTAGGGTTGGTTAGGGCTAGGACTAGGGCCTAGGGCGAGGGCTAGGGTTCGGGTGAGGTGTGGTTTTCTTGGGTAGGTTGGGTTAGGGCTGGAGGGCCAGGGCTAGAGTTAGGGTTGGTCTAGGGTTAGGAAGTAGGGTTAAGAGTGTAGGTTAGGGCTAGGGTTAGTGTTTGGGTTAGGGTTAGGTTTAGGCTTAGGGCTAGGCTAGGTTTAGGTTTAGGGTGAGGGTTAGTTTATAGGGAATAGTGTTAGGGTAAAGTTTAGTGTTACGTCAGGGTTCAGGTTCAGGGCAGGATAGGGTTAAGGGCAGGGTTAGGGTTAGGTTTTAGGGGTAGGGTTAGGGTTGTAGTTTAGGATTAGTTAAGGTTAGGGGTCAGGGGTCAGGGTCAGGGGTCAGGGAAAGGTTCATGTTCAGAGGGTAGGGTCGGGGAAAAGGTCTAGGGCCATGGGTAGGAGTCGTCAGGGTCTGGTCAAGGTCAGGCCGATTCAGGGTCAGATCAAGGTCAGTGGTCAGGGTTATGGTGGTTTAGGGGTATGGTTTATGTTGGTGTTATGGCTAGGGTTAAGGTTAGGGTTAGGGTAGGTTTAGGTTTAGGGTTTGCGTTTGAGTTAGGCTTAGGGCTAGGTTTAGGGTTTAGGTTAGGGTTTAAATTAGGTTTTAGAGGTTAAGTAGGGTTAGGTTCGGGTTAGGTTTAAGGTTATGTTAGGGCTATGGTTAGGTTAAGGTTAGGTTTAGGGTTAGAGGTTAGGGCAAAATTGGGGTTGGAAATTAAGGTAGGGTGAGGTCATAGGGCTACTAGGGCTAGAGTAAGGGTTGAGGGTTGGGGGTGTAGAGGATAAACTAAGGGCTAGGTGTTAGAGTAGGGGATGGGTAGGCTTAGGGTTAGGGAAAGGGTAAGGGTAAGGTTTAGGGTTTAGGGTTAAATTAGGGTTAGGGGTTGGGTGTGGTGTTAAGCTAAGGTCACGGGGGGTTTAGGGTACGGTTAGGCTTAGGGACGTCTAGGGTTAAAGGAGGTTGAGGTAGTTAAGGGGCTAAGAAGGGTTAGGGGGTGAGAGGGTTAGATGAGGTTGGGTTCGGGTAGATTGGTTTAGCGAGGTTAGGGCTTATGTGTAAGGTTAGGGTTAGGAGAGCTAGTTAGGTAGTCAGGTTTAGGGTACAGGTGCTAATGGACGTCATTAGTCGAGCTAGGGTAGGTTTAAGGTGGATAATATAGCCAGCTAAAGTTGTACATGCGAGGCTAGGGCTAGTGCATTGGGTAGTTAGAGGTTAGGGATAGTTAGGCTTAGGAGTCAGGGTGGTACGTTAAGGTTAGGGTGTAGGTTATGAGGTGGCTAGGGTTAGGGTTAGGTTGCTGTAGTTTTTAGGGAGGTTAGGTTAGGGAGCGTTAGTTTAGGGTCAGGTTTATTAGGGTAAGTTGGTTAGGTTGTTTAGGGTGGTTAGGGTTAGGAGGGTTAGGGTGGCGTAGTAGGTCAGTGCGTAGGTAGGTGTTTAGGTTCAGTGTTGGTAGCGTCGGTGGTAGGGTTAGGGTTAGGGTAGCTAGTTGGTTAGGGTTATGTGGTTAGTATTTTAGGGGGAGCAGGCTGTTAGGTTAGGTGGGTAACTAAGGTTAGGGTGGATAGCAGGGTTAAGGTTGGTGTTAAGTGGGGCATAGGTGGTGGTTGGAGGTGGCGTATTTAGGGTGAGCTAGGGGAGTTAGTGTTCAGTATATAGGTAGATATTAGAGCTATAGGTAGGGCTATAGGGTGTCAGGCTTCAGCTAGGGCTATGCAGGGTTTGGGATTATGGTAGGTTAAAGGTTTAATAGGGAAGTGAAGGTTGGGTAGGTGGTAGGGTTAGGGAATAGGTGTTACGTTAGAGTTAGGTTGTTAGGGTGTAGGGTGTAGGGTTGTTAGGGGTGTTAGGTTAGTTGCGTTGGGTTAGGGAGGGTAAGGTTTTGGTTTGTTAGGTTTAAGGGTAGAGTATCGATTTAGGGTTAAGCGGTAGGTAGGTTTAGGGTTACGGGTTAGGCTGGTTTAGTGTTTGGAGGGTTAGGTAGTGTTTCGTTTAGGGTTAGGCTTCGGGTTAGGGACCAAAGGTTAGGGATAGGGCCAAAATCCGGGTCACGTTCAAGTGTCCGGGTCACGGTCAGGGCAGGTGTAGGTTTCAGTGGTCCGGTTCAGCGTCCATGGTTAGGGTTGAGGGTTAGTTAGGGTAGGGCTATGGCTAGAATTAGGGTTAGGGTTATTGTTTGTTCAGGTATTTATTTTTTAAAACAACCAACATTTTTATTTAGGGGTTAGGGTTACGGCTAGGGGCTAAGTTTCGGGTTAGGGGTCGGGCTACTATGAGGGTTGTGTGAGGACATGGCTAGGGTTAAGTTAGGTTCAGTGGTTAGGGTCAG
Source organism: Acomys russatus (assembly GCF_903995435.1). NCBI lineage: Eukaryota > Metazoa > Chordata > Mammalia > Rodentia > Muridae > Acomys > Acomys russatus. The sequence continues at coordinate 2,814 of NW_026131847.1, read as the reverse complement.
GGCTAGGCTATTGTTAGATGTTAGAGTTAGGGTTAGGATAGGGTAGGGTTCGGTTTAGGGTGAGCTTTAGGTTGGGAAAGATTAGTTTAGGATTAGTATTTAGGTCCGCGTATAGCGTTAGAGTTTCGGGTTGGGCTCACGGTTAGGAGTAGGAGATAGAGGGTTTGGGATATGGTTAGGGTTACAGGTTCGACTTAGGGTTAAGGGTATGGTCAGGGGTAGGGGTAGGTGTCGGGGTTAGGGATAGGGTATAAGGTTAACAGTATTAGAGTTCAGGTTAGGTTAGGTTTATTTAGGGTTAGGGTTGCGTTAGGGTTTGGTTTAGGGTTAGGTATGTAGGGTTGGTTAGGGTTAGGGTTAGGGTAAGGGTTTGTGTTGTGGTAGGTTTAGGGATATAGCATCGAATTTTAGGGTTAGGGTTAGGTAAGGGTTAGGGTTAGGGATAGTGTTAGGGTTCGGTTCGGAGTTGGGGTTTAGTTCAGGGTTGTGTTAGGGGTAGGGTTTCAGTGTATTGAGGTTAGGGTTTAGGGATAAGGTTGGTTAGGGTTACGGGTCAGGGGCATGTCAGGCTTCGGTTAGGTTCGGTAGCGGGTTCAGACGGTCGATCGGGTCCGGGTCGGGTAACTCTCAGGTCCGGGTCAGGGTTAGAGGCTCTGGCTCAGGCTAGGCTTGTGGTTCAGGGTCATGTTAGGGCTAGACTTACCATAACAAGTACGTTAGGGTTTTTTGGTTAGGGTACGGTTTATGCGCTTAGGATTAGGGTTGGGATCCGCGTTCGTTTTCGGGCTCGGTTCGCGTTCAGGGTTCCTGTTTCTGGTTCGTTTTAGGGCTAGCCTTAGGTTCGGGTTACCAGCTAGGGTCGCGTTTGGTTATGGTTCATTGGTTCTGTTTTCTGGTTGCTTGTTCGGGCGACGGCGATGTCGGGCGCGGCTTGAGGGCTCGGCCTCGGTTTTCGGGTTCTTGCTGCGGGTCGGGCCGGAGTATCGCGTTCGCTTTAGAGTGTACGGTTGGGGCTAGGCATGGTCAGGTCCCAGTCCGGGTCGGTTCGGGGTTCGGTTAGGCTCGGTTTCGGGTTTGGGTTTAGGGTTAGGTTTACGGTTCGGGTTCGGGGTTAGAATTTCGGTTACGATCAGGATGAGGGTTAGGGTTTGGGTTAGGTTTCAGGGCTACTCCTCCGGGTTGCGGTTAGGTAGAGGGTAGGGTTAGGGTTAGGGTTAGCCTAGGGTTAGTTTAGGGTTAGGGATAGGGTAGGGATAGGTTTAGTGCTAGGGTAGTGTTTGTGTTCGGGTTAGGGGTCGGATAAAGGTAAGCGTAGGGTTTAGGCTAGGGCTTCGGGTTTAGGATTTCGGTTCGGGCTAAGGCTGGGTGTAGGGTTAGGATTAGGGCACGCTAGCATTAGTTTATAGGGTTAGGGTCTTGTTTATGCTACGTTAGGTGTTTAGTGTTAGGGTTAGGAAGCTAAGGTTGGTATAGGGTACGTTATGGTTTAGGTTTAGGGTAGGGCAGGCTTGGTGTTCGGTGGGGTTAAGTTAAGGTGAGGATTAGTTTTAGGATTACGGTGGGTTAGCGTTAGGGTTAGGGTTCTGTTAGGGTTAGGGTTTAGGGTAGGGTTTAGGGTTAGGGTAGGGTTAGGGTTATGGTAGGATAAGTGGTAATGTTAGGGGTTTAATGTAGAGTAGAGTTTAGGGTTGTGGTTCGGATTAGGTTTAGGGTAAGGGTAATGGTGAGCGGTATGGGGGAGGGGGGGGAGGTGGGGGGGGGGGAAGGGTGGGGTATAGGGTTGGGTTATGGGTTTAGGATCTGATTACGGCTATGGTTAGAGGGTAGGGATAGGGTTGTTTAGGGTAACTTAGTTTAGTGTTGGGCTAGGGCTACGACTTAGCAGTTAGGGTTAGTGTTAGGGTTCATGTTAGGGTTAGGCTATGGTTAGGGTTAGATTTTAGGGCTAGGGCTGTGGTTAGAGTTTAAGTGTTACGGATTAGGGGTTAGGGTAAATAGTAGGTTTAGGTTTTTTAGGTCAGGGTAAGGTTCAGTTTTAGGTAGGGGTCACAGACAGTGTCTGTCAGGGTCCATGTACTCAGGTCCACGTCAGGTATTTAGGATTATGGTAGGGATAGAGTTAAGGTTCAGCTAGGGGTACGCTAGGGTTAATTTAGGTTAGATATAGGGCAGAGGCAGATACAGGGTCGTCAGGGTCAATCTCTGGGGGGGGGGGGGGGTAGGGGTGGTTGGGGTGGTGGGGGAGATCCGGGTCAGGTTAGGGCTAGGGATCAGGCGAGTTTGTGTTAAGGTTATGTAGGGCTGGAATTAGATAATGGTAATGGGTTAGGTTTTGGGTTATGGTTTAGTTTAAGATTGGGTTAGGGTTGGAGTTTAGTTTAAGGGGCTAGGTTTAGTAGTTAGGGTTTCTGTTATGGTTAGTTTTAGGGCTTTGGAGGATGTTAATTTAGCAACACATACATGTCTCTCTCCTAGATGTTACTGCAAGGGGACATACAGCCAACAGGCAGAGACATTGAACCACCATTTGAAAGCTTTCCTGGTCACTCAGGTGTAATATCTCTCTCTCTCTCTCTCTCTCTCCTCTCGCTCTCTATCTCTCACACACCCCACACACACCCAACCACACACACACACACAAACAAATGCTGAGCTGCATCCTCGGTTGGAAGAGGGCAATAAACTCTTACTGTGGTGGAGGGACTCTAACCCGCCTCAAAGACGCTGGAAATTTCATATCACAAACTTGGTGTTTGGGGCTGGAGAGATAACTAGCAGTTAGTGCATTCCAGCCAGCTCAATATCTGGGGTTTT
>NW_026131846.1:0-22319 GCF_903995435.1 Acomys russatus | reverse complement strand
TATGGGTGGAGGAAGGGGATGCTGCTGAGACTGATGCACCATCCAAGGACCATGCATAGTGTGGACCTAGACCCTCTGCTGAGATAGATGTAGTAGGTAGGCAGCACAGTTTCCTTGTGGGCCCTATAATACATGGAGTAGGGACTACTGTCATGGACTCTGGTCCCCACACATTGATCACTTCCTCCTGGCTGGGTAGCCTTGCCAGGCCACAGAGGAAAAGGATACAGGCAGTCCAGATGAGACTTGATAGGCTAATGTCAGAGATTAGAGGAGGAGTGCTCCCCTCTCTGAGGACTAGAGGAGGGAAGAGAGGGTATGAGGGAGGGTGGGTGGGTCCTGAAGGTGATGAGGGAGGGGCTATGGTTGGAACATAAAGTGAACAAAATAATTTTTTAATATTTTATTGATTTTCTCATATTACGTCTCAATTGTTATCCCATCCCTTGAATCCTCCCATTCCTCCCTCCCTCCCATTTTCCCCTTACTCCCTTCCCCTATGTCTGTGACTGCGGGGGACCTCCTCCCCCTGTATATGCTCATAGGGTATCAAGTCTCTTCTTGGTAGCCTGCTATCCTTCCTCTGAGTGCCACCAGGCCTCCCCATCCAGGGGACATGGTCAAATATGGGGCACCGGAGTTCGTGTGAAAGCCAGACCCCACTCTCCACTCAACTGTGGAGAATGTCCTGTCCATCGGCTAGATGTGCATAGGGGTTCAAAGTTTACTGCACGTATTGTCCTTGGCTGGTGCCATAGTTTGGGCAGCACCCCTGGGCCCAGATCTGCCCATCATAATGTTCTTCTTGTAGGTTTCTAGGACCCTCTGGATGCTTCTATTTCCCCATTCTCCCATGCTTCTCTCACCTAGAGTCCCAATAGGATGTCTTCCCCCCCCCTTTTTTTTAAAGATTATCTGTCTCCTTTGATATTTTTTAGTTTATTCATGGGAAAATCAGAAAATGGGATCTCCAAATGAGGAGGGAAATATTCTAGGCAAAGTTGTCTTCTAGTCTACTGAAAAGCTGACATGCTGGGATCACCTGTCTAGGGTTGTTACTATGATATTATAGAAGGTTCATTTCTTTTTAAAAAACAAACATTTAGTAGAATATGGTATGGTATATATTAATATGCATTAATTATCCAATTAATCAGTTGTATTAATATCCATGGTGACATTTTTATGTTCATGAAATAATTTATTGAATTAATTGACTAACAATAAAGAATAACACATATGAAAACCTAAATGTTATCATTAATTTCCACGAATTTCCTAAAAAGCATCAACACACTTCACCAACTTTAGCTATGTCTCCCTGTCAGTTACTTTAGGATAGTTTGCCAACATTCTCTCCTTTCTACAACTTTCCTTCAGCCATATCATCAACATTGTGCCTATAGAGATTTACTATAAAGCTCTTTCAAAACTTCTGTATATTTTGAAATTTTATATACCATTTTGAGATTAATCATTATGTCCATAGTTTGAAATGATGGCCAACAAGAATGACTGTATAACAGCAAGGGAGGTGTCTCCTCTAGTAATGCACTTGCAGCAAAAGACTACTGCCCTAGGTTCAGTTCCTGGAGTCCATGTAAAGGTGGAAAGAGAGAACTGACTCCACAGAGCTGTTTTCTGACTCTACATGTCCATGCGACACACACAATAGACAATAGTAAATAATTTAAAATAATTGAAATTAGGAGGCTACTGAAATAATCATGAAAAATAGTGATGCTACATTGGACTTGGGTGCTACTATTATGGAGATAAGGAAACTTAAGTAGACTCAATATGATTCCCTGGCTGATTTTACCTCGAGGCAAAGGAAAAGCAAGAAATATAAATCATTACCTGGTGCCTGGTTACTGTCACTGGCTAGAGGATGGATGCTCTTAAATACTGAGGTAGAACAGGCTAGACCAAAAAGACTTGAGAGCAAGAATGATAATAGAGTGTTTAATTTAAATATAGTTTCAAAGATTCTGTCCTGTAGGAGATGCCATTATTGGCAGTTAGATCTGGCTTGTCAGCAGTTAGATCTGAGTTGTCATCATTAAATATAATTATAGAAATAATCTTCAAAAAGGGAGTCTTCAAGATGTTTACTTCAAGTTTGACAAATACAAATAGTCAAATCATTATGAATGTAACATTTGTATAACTCCTGATTGTCTCACAGTTCTTCCTGGTGTATGTAGTTTATTTTATTCATGTGTAATAATATAAATGTATACATTAAAAAAGAAACATAACAAAAATAATAAATAGAAAAAAAGAAAGGGGATTTTCTGTGAGAATAAATGAAAAGACAGAATTGTAATCAGTACTTAAGTGGATGGGGCAGTCTCTAGTATAGAGAAAGAATAAAGGAAAAGATGAGTGTTTTAGTGTAGAAAAAGAAAGTAACACAGATTATTTTGGAATCAAGTTCCAGAAAGAAGGAACACAATTTATTTTTGAAAGCAAGTTCATATGTCTGGTAGTGTCTTTTGGGAACTTGCAAGATTGGATTGTTGATTAGTGCCAACTGCTAGGTAAATTTTGCCTTAAAGTCATAGTGGGTCATTTGACTGCATAGGGTTTGCAAGGCATCCTATGAAACAGATATTTGTGACCTACTTCTTCCCCCCTATGATTTCTCAGCTTTGTTTACTTCGCTGTGACAGGAATAACTAACTTGGCTTGATGGATTTTTAAAGGGTCTAAGACTGAGAAAAAAAAAAGTTTTCCCTGGATAATGCAAGTTTGAAGTCATGTGTATATTACGAAAACTGGATAAAAGTTAGGAGAAAGAGAACACTGAAGAGTACAAATGTTAACTGCTAGCTGAGAATCATCAGAGGCAGAAGAGAAGGAGCGACTGGTAACTAGAAACAGAAACAATAAATCCTGAGTATGCCTGTTTTCAGACTTCTTTTGATGGATTTTGCACTGTGTCTGATCTCTTTCAGAAACACAGGCACGTGTATGTCCTCATGTCTTATATATGTATCTACTTCTGACCGTGTATGGCTGGTTTAGATATGTATCTCATTTTGAATGTCAAAGTGCTTGTTTTAAAAAAGAACAGGTTGTTGAGAGAAACCAATAAACATAGGCGTCTTACCCATATTTCCCATGGCATCTGATAGCACTGACTGAACAGACTCAGTGGATTCTTACAAGGTAATAACCTATGGGCATAGAAAAGACTGACACTGACAGTATACTTTGATGCAGAAGTGGTGGACAAAGGATCTCCACAGTCTCTCAGTACTTGAATTCTATGCCATTCATTGACTATTTTACTTTTGGCATGGGGGTCTCTGTATAGTCTAGGCTGATGCTGAACTTGTCGTCCACTTGAATTAATCCATGATGTTTTTTCAGGTTCATTTGGGGGGCATAAAACCTTGGAGTGGTCCCCCCAAAATTGGAGGGAATGGTTAAGCCATCTAGTGATTGCATTTGTGGTTCAGTTTCTAAGTGTTGGGAGATTATAGGCTTAGTAGGAGATTGAAATGGTGGTCCAAATTGGATCAGAAATTTTCTGCAATGTTGTCCAGGAAACTGTCCAACTCTGATGAGTAAAAGCAACAGAGTCATCCGGGGCTAGAACTAGGAGTATGAAGGATGTCAGTGTCCATTGTTCTGGGAGGAATGATTCCTGTCAGGTCTGATCCAGCTGGTTAATTTGCTCTGAAAACATAATTTCTCACTAGTATTATATAATTCTAACATTATAATTGTATGAGGTGTGCGGGATGCACAGAACCATTAAAGCTAGTTTTCTGGTCATTGTATGGGTCGACATAAGGCATTTGCAAATCTTCCTTTTTGCCTTACTACTAGTGGCCTCTAATAGTAAGTCCCAGAGAATCTGTGGTCCACATGAGCCTCTCTAAGCCTTTACATTTATATCTCTGCCAGTCTCAGAACTATTCCCATGTAGTGGGATTAGGAATATAAATTACCTGCTTGTTCTGTAGTTTGAGTTCTTTATATCCCAATTCTATCCCCCTCTCTCATTCCCTCCTGATTCCACCCCCTTCCTCATCTACCCCCAATCCCATCCTCTCTCTCATTCCCTTTCCCTCCCTCCCCTAGTCCTTAGACAGGGGAGCTCGCCTCTTCTAATACCTGATCTTAGTTTATCTACTATCCCCTGTGCTATATATGACCTCTTCCTTTGTGGCCTGATTGGGCCACCCTACACACTCGGGACTCTGTCCAGTGTCCAGCTTTAAGTCTCTGTAACTGTCCCTGTAGTCTTCTGGCAAGAGTCTCTCCTAGGCTGTCTATGTTGTTTTAAAATCCACATATTAGTGAGTATATACCATGCATGTCTTTTTCGGTCTGGGTTATCTCACTTAGGATAGTCATTTCTAATTCCATCCATTTGCCAGGAAAATTTAAGATTTCCTTGTTCTTAATAGCTGAAGTATTCCATTATGTAGATGTACCAGTTTTTTAATCCATTCTTCAATTGAGGACCATCTCGGTTGTTTCCAGGTTCTGGCTATTACGAATAAGTCTGCTGTGAACATAGTTGCACAGATGTCTTTGTTGCATGGTGGGGCATCTTTCGGGTATATGCCCAGGAGTGGTATAGCTGGGTCTTTCTGAGAAAACACCATATTCCTTTCCTGAGTGGTTGAACAAGTTTGCACTCCAACCAGCAATGGAGAAATGTTCCCCTTTCACCACATCCCCTCCAGCATGTGTTGTCATTCGAGTTATTGATCTTTGCTAATCGGATAGGTGTAAGATGAAATCTCAAGGTCATTTTGATTTGCATTTCCCTGATGAATAGGGATGTTGAGCATTTCTTTAAGTGTTTCAGCCATTCAATATTCCTCTTTTGAGAATTCTCTGTTTACTTCTGTAGCCCATTTTTTAAATTTGGTTGTTTGGTTTGGTAGTGTTTAATTTCTTAAGTTCTTTATATACTTTAGATTATCAGCCCTTTGTCAGATGTAGGGTTGGTAAAGATCTTTTCCCAATCTGTGGGCTGTCACTTTGTTCTGCTGACAGTGTCTTCTGCTTTGCAGAAGCTTCTCAGCCTCATAAGGTCCCATTTATTAAGTGTTGATCTTAGAGCCCAAGCTGTTGGTGTTCTGTTCAGGAATTTGTCTCCTGTGCCAATGAGTTCTAGGGTCTTACCCACTTTTTCTTATAACAGATTTAATGTGTCTAGTTTTATGTTGAGGTCTTTAATCCACTTGGACTTTAATTTCATGCAGGGTGGTAAATATTGATCTATTTGCATTTTTTTTACATGTAGACATCCAGTTGGACCAGCACCATTTGTTGAAGATGCTTTCTTTTTTCCATTGTATTGTCTTGGCTTCTTTGTCAAAAATCAAATGACCATATGTGTGTAGATGTATACCTGGGTCCTCAGTTCAATTCCATTGTTCAACTGGCCTATTTCTATACCAGTACCATGCTGTTTTTATTACTGTTGCTCTATAGTACATCTTGAGATCTGGAATGGAGATTCCTCCGGTAGATCTTTTATTGTATAGGATTGATTTAGCTATCCTGGGTTTTTTTGTTTTTCCATATGAAGTTGAGGATTGATCTTTCCAGTTCTGTAAAATATTGTATGGGTATGTTGATAGAGATTACATTAAATCTGTAGATTGTTTTTGGTAGGATGGCCATTTTTCCTATGTTGATTCTCCCAATCCATGAGTATGGGAGATCTTTCCATTTTCTTATATCTTCTTCAATTTTTCTGTAGAGGCTTGAAGTTTTTTTCATAAAGGTCTTTCACTTGCTTGGTTAGATTTATACTGAGATATTTTATATTGTGAAGGGAGTGGTTTCCCTAATTTCTTTCTCTGCCCTTTTGTCTTCTGTGTACAGGAAGGCTACTGACTTTTCTGTGTTAATTTTGTATCCTGCCACTTTGCTGAAGCTGTCTATCAGCTGTAGGAGTTCTTTGGTTGACTTTTGGGGATCGCTGATGTATATTTTCATATCACCTGCAAATAGGGAAACTTTAACTTCTTCCTTTCCTATATGTATCCCCTTTATCTCTTTTAGCTGTCTTATTGTTCTAGCTAGGACTTCAAGTACTATATTGAAGAGCAATGGAGAGAGTGGGCAGCCCTGTCGTGTCCCTGAATTCAGTGGGATTGACTTAAGTTTCTCGCCATTTAGCTTGATGTTGGCTATAGGTTTTCTGTATATTGCCTTTACTATGTTTAGGTATGTGCCTTGTATCCCTGATCTCTCTAAGGCTTCTAACATGAAAGGGTGTTGGATTTTGTCTAATGTTTTTTCCACATCTAAAGAGATGATCATGTGATTCTTTTCCTTCAGTTTGTTTATATGATTAAGTACATTGATAGATTTCCTTATATTGAACCACCTCTGCATGCCTGGTATGAAACCTACTTGGTCCTGATGGATAAGATTTCTGATGTGATCTTGTATTCGGTTTGCGAGAATTTTATCGAGTATTTTTGCGTCTATGTTCATAACGGAGATTGGTCTAAAATTCTCCTTCTTTATTGGGTCTTTGTGTGGTTTAGGTATTAAGGTGATTGTGGCTTCACAGAATGAGTCTGGTAGAGTTCCTTCTGTTTCTATTTTGTGGAATAGTTTGAGGAATATTGGCATTAGTTCTTCTTTGAAGGTTTGGTAGAATTCTGCACTGAACCCATCTGGCCCAGGGCTCTTTTTGGTTGGGAGACTTTTGATGACTGCTTCTATTTCCTTAGGGGATATGGGACTGTTTAATTTGTTTGCCTGATCTTGATTTAACTTTGGAAAGGGGAATTTATCATGGAAATTGTCCATATCCTTTAGATTTTCAAATTTTCTGGCATATAGGCTTTTGAAGTAAGACCTAATGATTCTTTGGATTTCCTCGGTATCTGTTGTTATTTCTCCCTTTTCATTTCTGATTTTGTTAATTTGTGTACTCTCCCTTTGCATTTTAGTGAGTTTGGCTAAGGGTTTGTCTATTTTGTTGATTTTCTTAAAGAACCAGCTCTTGGTTTCATTGATTATTTGAGTTGTTTTCTTTGTTTCTAACTTACTGATTCCAGCCTTGAGTTTGATTATTTCTAGCCGTCTACTCCTCTTGGGTGAGTCTGCTTCTTTTTTTTCAAGAGTTTTCAAGTGTTCCATTAAGTTGCTTATATGCGATATCTCCAGTTTCTTTGTGAAGGCACCTAGTGCTATGAATTTTCCTCTTAGCACTGCTTTCATTGTGTCTCAAAGGTTTGGATATGTTGTGCTTTCATTTTCATTAAACTCTAGGAAGTCTTTGATTTCTTTCTTTATTTCATCCCTGGCCCAGTTGTCATTGCGTAGAAGATTGTTTAGTTTCCATGTGTTTGTAGGCTTTTTGTTATTTCTATTGTTGTTGCTGTTCAGCTTTAGGCCATGGTGGTCTGATAGGATGCAAGGGATTATTTGAATTTTTTGTATCTATTGAGGCTTGTTTTGTGACCAATTATATGGTCTATTTTGGAGAAGGTTCCATATGGTGCAGAGAAGAAAGTATAATCTTTTCTATTTGGATAAAAAGCTCTGCGAAGATCTGTTAGGTCCATTTGATTCATGACCTCTGTTAGGTGGATTATTTCTCTATTTAATTTCTTCCTTGAGGATCTGTCCATTGGTGATAGTAGGGTGTTGAGGTCTCCCGCTTTTATTGTGCTGGGATCAATGAGTGATTTAAACTTTAAAAGTAGTTCTTTTACAAATGCAGGTGCCCTAATATTTGGGGCATAGATATTTGGTATGGTGATGTCCTCTTGGTGGATTTTTCCTTTGATTAGAACAAAGTGTCCTTCTCGATCTTTCTTGATCAATTTTAATTGAAAGTCCATTTTGTCAGATATTATAATGGCTACTCCTGCTTGCTTCCTAAGATCATTTGCTTGAAAATTTTTTCCAGCCCTTTATTCTCAGGTAATGTCTATCTTTTTATGAGATGTATTTCTTGAATGCAACATATTGAAGGATCTTGTTTTTGCATCCATTTTGTTAGCCTGTGCCTTTTTACTGGGGAGTTTAAACCACTGATGTTGATAGATATTACTGACCAATGGTTATTGGATCCTTTTATTGTGGAGTTAGAGGTGATTGTGTGTGGCGGTGTCTGTTTTGGTTCTGCTGATGCATGATTATCTATATGCTGCATTTTCTTGGGTTTGTCTGCTCTCATTTTGATGACGTTTTCCTTCTATTTTCTATAGAGCAGGGTTGTTGTTTAGATACTTTTTAAATTTGGTTTTGTCATGGAATATCTTGTTTTCTCCATCTATGTTGATTGAAAGTTTTGCTGGAGACAGTAGCCTAGGTTTACATCTGTGGTCTCTTAGAGTCTGCATAATCTCAGTCCAGGATCTTCTGGCTTTCATAGTTTCTGTTTAAAAGTCAGGTGTAATTCTGATGGGTCTACCATTATATATATATTTTTTGTTTTGTTTTTTGTTTTTGCCTTTCTCTCTTGCAGCCTTAGGATCTTTTCTTTATCTGCAGGTTTAGTGTTTTGATTATTATGTGCTGGGATGAATTTCTTTTCTGGTCTAGCATATTTGGTGTTCTGTAGGCCTCTTTTATGTTCAAGAGTATCTCTTTCTGTAGATTGAGGAATTTTTCTTGTATTATTTTCTTGAAGACGTTCCCTGGTCCTCGGGACTTTGCTTCTTCCTTTTCATCAACTCCTATAATCCTGAGGTTATGCAGTCTCATGGTGTCCTTGATTTCTTGTATGCTTTGTGTTACTAATTTTTCTGTTTTAAGATTCTCTTTGAGAGATGTATCAATTTCTTCTATTGTATCGTCAGCACCTGAGATTCTCTCTTCCATGTATTGGATTCTGTAAGTTATACTTGTCTGTTGGATTCCTGCTTCCTTTTTTAATTGTTCCATTTCACTTTTTTTTCTCAATCTGTGATTTTTTTTTAATATTGTCTAGTTTTGTTTTCATGTCTTGAATTGTTTCATTTAATTCCTTCACCTGTTTGCTTGTGGTTTCTTGTTTCTCCTGGATGGCTTCTATTCATTTGTTTGAGCTATCCTGGAATTCTTGGAAGGATCTATTCATTTCCTCTTTATAGTTCTCAAATAGCTGTATAAGCATGGTTTTGAGGTCATCTTCCTGTGACTCTGCCATAGTACGGTATCTGTTGGTTTCTGGGCTTTCTGGTGGGGCCATAATGTCTTGATTTTTGTTATTAGACCTTTTAGTCTTTCCTTTAGGCATCTGCTTACAAGGCTTGGGCTTTCTGAGCTGGTGTTCTCATGGGTGAGTACATTTAATAGGGTGCTATTTTCTATACTGGGTTCTCAGACTCTGCCTTCCTGTATCTATATTTAAGCTCTGACACCTGAATTCTGTGGTTTTATAGGGCTCCTCTGGCTGCTTGTCTCATCTGAGGGATACAGTAAACAATGAATTTGTGTTTTGGATGTCAGATGCTGTGTGACTTCTGTTTTGTTAATCTTTTGCTCTGTATACAGTCCCTTCTGTTTCGGTGTATTGATCCATCCAGCAGTCTAACCTTCTCTTTCTCCCTGCTGGTTGCAGGTCTCCACTGAAATAAGGCGCTGGTCCACTCTCTGTCACCCAACATTGCTGCTCACAGTCCCTTGCAGCCCCTGTTGCTTGCCACTTCCCGCTGCTGATCTCGGGAATCCCTCTTGCCAATCACCAGTATGCGTGTTTTGTTTCCCACCACCTACCTCAGCAAGCGCTGCTGATGTTGCTGGTGCCACAGCAGCCACCAATGTCGCTGTCTCTGTGCTGTTGCTGTCACTGCAGCTCCCGCTGCTGCTGCTGCCACCACTGCCTTGGATGCTCTGCCCCCCAGGGGGTCCGTGATTTTTCTCTGTGTTTGGGGGTGCACAAGTTTGTCCCTATTTTGTTCCTGGTGCACTATGGTTTCTCCTGCTGTAGTGGTGTGGGGATCTTGGTGTTTCTGCTTATGAAATAAGTCCAATTTTCTGCCTTGATTTCTCTGGCATCTAAGCAAGGTCCACACAGCTCGCCACCATCTTGGAATCTGCCAGAAATTCTCATTTTTTAAAAAATCAAACTGCCTGAATTATTCCACTTCAAAACAGTTAAAATTTGAGAGATGCTATATTTAAAAGACAGACTCCACCTCCAAAACATCCCCCAATCTTCTCAAATAACACCACCATCTGGGTACTAAGTGTTCAAACAGATAATCTTAAGTAAGCATTTATGCAAATGATGGATTGTGTCTGGACCAATCAGGGAAAAGTAAGCATTCATACAAATGACAGATTGTGTTTGGAACAATCAGAGCAAAGTAAGCATTCATGCAAACAACAGATTATGTTTGGACCAATCATGGCAAAGTAAGCATTTATGCAAATGACAGATTATGTTTGGACCAATCATGGCCAAGTAAGAGTTTATGCAAATGATGGATTGTGTTTGGACTAATGAGGGCAAAGGAATCATTTAGGCAAATGACGGCTTGGCCTGGTATTTGGACCAATCAGAGTAAATTAACATTCTTTCAAATGATGGCATGTGTTTGGACCAATCAGGACAAAGTAAGCATTTAATGCAACTGATGGATTCTCTTTGGACCAATCAGGGCAAAGTAACCATTTTACGCAAATGATAGCTGTTATGGACCAATCATACAGAAGTAAGAACTTTATGCAAATGATGGATTGTGCCTGGACCAATCATGCAGAAGTAACCAATTTTTACAGATGATGGATTGTGCTTGCACCAATGATGCAGAAATAAGCATTTTATGCAAATGATGCATTCTCTTTGCAGCAATCATGGCAAAGTAAATTTTTTATGCAAATGATGTGTTCTCTTTGGACCAACCACGCAAACCACGCATTTATGCAAATGATGGATTGTGTTTGGGCCAGTCAGGGCAAAGTAAGCATTCAATGCAAATGATGGCTTGTGTTGGGATCAATCAGGGTAAATAAGCATTTTGTGCATTTCTCTTCGTAACAATCATGGCATAGTAAGCGTTTATGCAAATGACTGATTCTCTTTGGTCCAATCATGATGGAAGTAAGCATTTTATGGAAATGATGGATTGTGTTTGTAGCAATCATGGCAAAGTAAGCATATATGCAAATGAAGGCCTTTGTTGGAACAATCAGGGTAACAAAAGCATTTTTAGAAATGATGGCTTGTGTTTTGATCACTCAGGGCAAGTTAAGTGTTCTTGTGAGTGATAGATTGTGTTTGGACCATTCATGGCAGAAGTAAGCTTTTTATGCAAATGATGTCTGGTGTTTGGTCCAATCAGGGCAAAGTAAGCATTTATGCAAACCATGGATTTTGTCTGAACCAATCAAGGCAGAACTAAGTGTTTTATGGATAAGATGGCTGTTTGGACCAATCATGGCAGAGGTAAGCATTTTCTGCAAATGAGGGATTTTCTTTGGTCCAATCATGGCAAAGTAACCATTTATGCAAATGATGGAATCTGTTTGGACCAATCATGGCAAAGTATGCATTTATGTAAAAAACAGATTCTCTTTGGAGCAATCATGGCAGAATTAAGCATCTTACACAAATGGTGGTTTATGTTTGGACAAACTAGGGCAGAAGTAAGTATTTAATGCAAATGATGGCTTGTGTTTGGACCAATCATGGCAAAGTAAGCGTTTTATGCAGATGACAGTTGTGTAAATACCAATGATGGCAATATAGGATTTTTTTTTCAAATGATGCCTGTGTTTGGAACAATCATGGTAAATTAAGGTTTTATGCAAATTATGGATTATATTTGGACCAATCATGGCAAAAGTAAGAAATTTATGCAAATGATGGCCTGCGTTTGGACCATACGTGTGTGTATGTATATACGCATGTGTGTGTATGTGTGTATGTATGTATATGCATCTATGTATGTATGTATATGTGTGTGTCTCTGTGTGTGGGTGCGGTGTTGCCTCTCAGAATGCCAGAGGAACTATGATATAGAACTGTAAATGTCTCTTATTATTATTAAACCTAATTGTCTACTAAAGAATCCTTCCATTTGAAGCACATTCCAAGGACAATGTATGCAGAGAACCTAGACCCCATGTTCAGATCTAGCCAAGGGACAGCAGAGTTGTGGGGAAAGCAGGGACTGCCTCTGACATGAACTGTGGTGCACCCAATTTTATCACTTTCCCTTGGTGGGGAGGCCCAGAGGTACACAGAGGAAGAGGATGCAGGCTATCTGGATGAGACCTGACAGCCTTTGGAAGATGTCCCATTCTGTCAGAGATCTAGGAGAGGGAATAGGGTAAAAGAGGGAGGGAAGGTGGGAATGGGATGATACAAGTGAGGGGAATAATAATCTAGATGCAATGTGAATAAATTATTTTTAAAAGGCATAATTTATTTATTTCCATCAGGTTGACTTCAATGAGTCTCTCTGTGTTACCAAAAGAAAGGATACTGGCATAAGAATCCATAAGTATATCATCACATTTGAAGCTGAAAAGACTTCTTAGTGATTTTTTCTCTTAGTGAATTTTTAATTACTCACACGACTAAACTTTATTTAGGTGGAGAAGAGGTTGGAGACAATTGGGTTGCTCACACAGAGGGCTACAAGGAGAAGCAGGTCTCCAGGCCAGGGATTTCCTAAGGATAACAGTTTTTAGCACTTTGATCTCTAATCCTGACCAGTGAAAAGTACAAACAAATGATCAAAACAGAGCCACTAAGGAAATGCACCTTCCAGAAATGAACATTTGGATTAGTCATCTTGATAAAGCAACCAGTCTAGTTGAAATGAGGAGAAAGATTCAGAGAGACTCTGAATGACATTTCGACTCATATCTCATGATTAGCCACAGTAGTGGAACTGAAGCACATAAATTTTACATCAATTAGTTTTTCTTCCAACTGTATTGTTTCCTGGCTATATTGAACATTAAGACACAGTGGTAGCCAGAGAGAATTCTACCTAAAAATGGGCAAGCTTGGCAGCAGGCAGAGTTGACGGCCAAACTCTACCAAGACAGGGTAAGCAAGTTCTCAATAGTTCCTGTTTCACAAATATGTCTGTCAGATATATTTGTCCAGAAGGCCAGAGAAGATACTACAATGTTATATAGAGTGTTGTCCTTTAGAAGTCTACATTGCTGCCACTTAAAACTTTTCCCTTTTCTTTAAAAAAAAAAAATAGGAAAATTCCTTTCTCTATACCAAGCAGTTCATGCTTTGTATTAGGACACAAGCCTATACTCACTTCTACACAGCAGGTGGGGTACAAGAATCAAAAGGTCAAGGCAAACATTTGCAACCAACTGAGTTTAATGAGGAAGGCCTAAAGAATTTAGTGAGACAATGTCTTAAACAGGAGAAATAGCGAAGGCTGTATAATATGCTCAATTGTAGAGGATTCACCTGTCTTGTGTGAGGCCAATCCTTGTTTCAAATCATCTACCAGTCTGCTTGAGGGACAAACAAAACTCCACAAAAGTAAGAGACACACTGGGAGATATTTCCAAGAAAGATTACCACTTGAACTATGCTCAGCGATGAAGGCCTTTCAGCACCCTTCTGCAGAGAAATGTATCATTTCTGGAGAGATGAGGAGGGAATGGGCAGAGGAGGTGGGAGAGAAGAATAGGTGTTACACAATCCCAGCTGCTCTGTAAAGGACTTAAACTATTTTGTGGCTCAAGCAGATCCATCAGCTGTTGCGCATCCTCACAAGTGACGCCATTTCATGGAAACAGACGGGCACAAGGTCCACCCTCCCGGAAAACTGATTCTGATTAAAGAAGCTAGGGTTTGAGGATGTTTCTCATTTGACAGAATTCTAGCTTAACATACACAGAGCCTGGGTTCAGTACTCAGCATTATATAAGCCAGACTTCATGTACATTCCTGTAATTCCAGAATTCAGGAGATAGCCAGTTCCTGGCCAACATGAGCTAGGTGAGACCCAACTTCAAACAACACTCACAAAAGCCAGATTCCTGCACCTCTGTGTCTCTTTCCTAAGGAGAAAGGACTGCTGCATTTTCAATGAGTTGAGCATACTTGTAGTGTAGCAAGCATAGATACAAAGTGTGGGTCAAAGCTGAGAAGTGCAGGTTAGTGTTTCTTCAAAGGAGAAAGCTGTGCTCCTAGCAGCAGTCTTACCTGGCAGCCTTCTCACTTCAGCCCCGACAGTAGTTTCCCACCACTGGCTGCACATGAACATTCTTTTGGAAGTTTTTGATATTGCTAAGCTGTCTGCCTTTAGCACATCCCATCATCATCCCTGGGCATCAGCAGTTTTGGAAGTGTCTTAAGTCATTCCAATGATACAGCAAGGTTAACGTAATAAAGACACTGAGATGCTGTGGAAGTCATAGGTGTGGTGTCTAGTAGGTCTTGATCCACAGCACTACCTCTCCGTGTGGCAGTACTTTGGGAGCTGCTATACTTCTGTTGTTTTAAATCCCAGCACTAATGCTGATTCAAAAACCAGGTAAAGCTTGGAGAACAGCAACTATTTGTAGTTTCTAATGAAAATTCATTGTGAGTGCACTGTTAGAGTTTGGATGCTTTGACAGTGTAAAAGAGTTCACTCACCCCTGCTATCCATTTATGACTAATGTACTGAAGGGTATAATAGTTGCCAAGAGATACAGAGAAGGGGAACAGACACACCAAATTTGGAGGAACTTTTCTCTTGTACTGTGGATCTCTCCAGAGCACATAGTTACTAGGGAGACACTTCTCCAGTCTTTCCAGAATTGGCAAGTAGCATGGGTGGGTGTGGGGAAGGTCAAAGTTGTGTTACAAGTTTCTATCCTAAGTTTCATCACCAATATAGAACTGAGACGGTTTCTCACAGAAAGCATGATATTAATAACTAATGCTTTTTCAGTTTGAAGCAGTAAACTTTTGGGTCTTTAGAGGCCAGGTTACCTTCAAACATCTCCAGAACTAGCAAGGTCAAACCCATCCTCCTTTGGGTGCTTTTAATTGTGCAAAACTGCAGCACTTAAGGCATGAATCAAGATGCTGTGTTTCTTTTTTAAAGATTCATTTACTATTTATATAGTGTTCTGCCTGCATGGACACTTGTAGGCCAGAAGAAGGCACAGATCTCATTATTGATGGTGTGAGGCACCATGTGGTTGCTGGGAATTGAACTCAGGACCTTTGAAGAATATCAACAAAATCCATTTTCATTTAAGAGTATTCTTGATGGGACAGTAAAACTTACTAAGATGACTGAAACCTTGCCCCTTTAGTAAGTATGTTTTGAGTGTTTTCTGTGAGAAACCTTACCCTTTAGTGTCTCTCCCTCTCCCTCTCCCTCTCCCCCCACCTCTCTCTCTCTCTCTCTCTCTCTCTCTCTCTCTCTCTCACACACACACACACACACACACACACACACACGTGAGAACATGTGAGCAACTAAAATTGAGAGGGATATGTGTTTGTGTGTATGTGCACAGGAGTGCTCATTTGTATATTCATGCTGTATGTGAACACGCACTTTGTATCGTTGCATGTGGAAACCAGAGGTTGAGAAGTGTAAGCCACCAAGCTTGACTTTTTACCTGGGTGCTGGGAGCTGAACTCAGCTCCTCATGTTTACACAACAAACACTTTACCAATGGATCTGCTTTCTTTCCCTTGCTCTAGTTTGTTGCTTTCTAGGTGGTCAAAATGTGTATATTAAAAATACTGTGAGATTTGGAGGCAGAAACCTGTATTTTTAGAGCAAGCAATTTGAGAAGTTTTGAAGTGTTTCCTGTGTTTTCTTGTAGGAATATTTTCGTTTTGGAACATCACGGGTCATTCCTGGCATTCATTCATCATCAACCAATCTGGCACGTTTGCGGCTGGGGGTCAAGTGTGAAATATTTCAAAGTAACCGGAAAGACAGGTTTTGAATAAGTTGGGTAAGTTCCTTTGCATGCTGTCCCATGGGCATAGAGTAGTTTGTAAAGTCCATAACCATTTGACATTACTTTAACCTGATATATATGAAGGAAGCCAGGTTTAAAGAGGGTTTTTCTGTGAATGAGAAAAACCACTGTCTTTCCTACCTAGATTGTAAACCTACTCAAAGGTTGGCATTTCCTCCATCTAATCTTCTGTAGAATAGTGTTTACCCAACCTATTTTAAGCCCCTACATGTTGGAATTGGACCGTTTATCATTTCAGGGATACCAGAAAAGTTTGGAAATATTTGTTTAGGAGTATGTCTAACTCCTTGTGGAGTGCCAAGGTATGATTTTCCTGGATAAACCATTGACAAACACAAATGCAGGCCTCTTATGTAAAGCTAACCTCCCTGCAAAGGGATCTGGTGTACATCAGTGAATGGAAACCTCCATGGTTGGAGTAGAATTGAGAATTCAGCCCTATGGACAATGATGCATATATGCAAATGAGGGCTGGTATTTGGACCAATCATTGCAAAATAAAGCATTTATGTAAATGAAGGCTTGTGCTTGGATCAATCAAGGCAAAGTAAGCATTTATGCAAATGATGGCTTGAGGTTAGACCAATAAGGGAAAATTTAGCATTTATGCAAATGTTAGAGTGTTTCTGGACCAATCAGGGCAATGTAAGCATTTATGCAAATGAAGTCCTTAGTTTAGATTAATAACACCAAAGTAGGTGTATATGCAAATGAAGGCCTGTTTTTGGACCAACCAGGGTAAAGTAAGCATTTATTCAAATGATGTCTTTTGTTGACCATTCAGGGCAAAGTAAGCATTTATGCTAATGATGGATTTTGTTTGGACCAATCATGGCAGAGTAAGCATTCATGCAAATGATGGATTGTGTCTGCCACATCATGGTAGAAGTAAGCATTTTATACAAATTCAGGCCGGTGATTGGACTAATCATGGTAAAGTAGGCATTTATCCAAAAAAGGCTTGTGTTTGGACCAGTCAGGGCAAACAAAGTATTTATGCAAACTATGGCTTGTTTTTGGACAAATCATGGCAAAACAAGCATTTATGGGAGTGAGAAATTGAGTTTGGACACATCATGGCAGAAGTACACATTTTATAATAATTAAGTCCTGTTGGACCAATTATGTCAGAAGTAAGCATTTTATGCAAATTAGGGCCTCTGTTTGGACTAATCATGGTAAAGTAAGCATTTATGCAAATGAACACATGAGCTTCGACAAATCAGGGCAAAGTAAAGCATTTATGCAATTGATGGCTTGTGTTTGGACCAATCAGGGCAAAGTAAATTTATGCAAATGACAGATTATTTTAGGACCAATCAGGGCAAACAAAGCATTTATGCCAATTATGGCTTCTGTTTGGAACAATCAGGGCAAAGTAAAGTATTTATGCCAATGACGGCTTGTGTTTGGAACAATCAGGTCAAAGTAAGCATTTATGCTAATGATGGATTGAGGTTAGACCAATAAGGGCAAACTAAGCATTTATGCCAAAGTTAGAATGTTTCTGGACCAATCATGGCAAAGTAAGCATTTATGCAAATGATGGCTTGTGTTTGGACCAATCAAGGCAAATTAATAATTATTCAAATGAGGCTTTGTGTTTGGACCAATCAGGGTAAACATAAGCCTTTTATGGTAATGAAGGTCTGTGTTTCGACCCATGTGGGTAAAGTAAATATTCATGCAAACAATGGCTTTTGTTTGGACCGATCAGGGGAGAAGTAAGCCTCATATGCTAATGAAGGCTTGTGATTGCATCAATCATGGAAAGAGTAAGAAGTTCATGGGAATGATGCCTTGTATTTGCACCAATCAGGCCAATGTAAGCATTTATGCAAAGGAAGGCCTGAGTTTACACCAATAATGCCAAAGTAAGTGTATATGCAAATGAAGGCCTTTGTCTTGATTAATTAGGGCAAACTAAACGTTTATGCAAATTTGGGCTTGTGTTTTGACCAATCGGGGCAAAGTATGCATTTATGCAAATGATGGCTTCTGTTTAGACAAATCATGGCAAAGTAAGCATTTATGCGAGTGAAGGATTGAGTGTGGACACATCATGGCAGAAGTAAGCATTTTATGATAATTAAATCCTATGTTAGATGAATCATGGCAAAAGTAAGCAGTTCATGCAAATGATGCCTTATGTTTGGACCAATCATGACAGAAGTAAGAATTTTATGCAAATTAAGGCCTGTGTTAGGACCAATCATGGAAAAGTAAGCATTTATGTAAATGAAGGCTTGTTTTTGGACCAATCATTGCAGAACTAAGTAGTTCATGCAAATGATGCCTTCTGTTTGGATCAATAAGTAAGCATTTCACACATTTGGGTGCAAATTTCATTCCATTGTTTTCAACAGTTGAGTAGTCTTCTATTTAGTAAATGTAGCACATTTTCTTTATCCAGCCTGTTTGAGGGATATCTGGGTTGTTTTCTCTTTTTGGCTATTGTGAATAAAGCTGATATGAAGAAAATTAAGCAAATATCCTTGTGGTATGGTGGAGTAGCTTTTCTGGTATACACCCAGGAGTGGTATAGCAGAGTCTAGAGGTAAAACTATTCTGAATTTCTGAGAAGGTGCCATATTGAGTTCCAAAGCAGTTGTATAAGTTTGCACTCCCACCAGCAATGGAGGAGTGTTACCCATCCTCCATGTCCTTGCTATCATGTAGATTCACATGAGTTTTCAAAAATCTGATTCTGATAGGTGTAAAATGGAACTCAAAGTCATTTTGGTTTGCATTTCCCTGATAACTAAGGGCACTGAGCATTGCTTTAGGTGTTTCTCAGCCATTTGATAGTCCTCTGTTGAGAATTCTTTGTTTAGCTCTGTACCCCATTTTTCATAAGATTATTTGGTATGCTGGTGTTTAGTTTATTTAGTTCTTTATATATTTTGCATATTATCCCTCTGTCAGATGTAGGGTTGGTGAAAATCTTTCCCCAATCTGTAAGCTGCTGTTCTGTTCTACTATATGGCCTTTACCCTATGGGGCCGTTTCAAGAGGTCCAATTTATTAATTGTTGGTCTTAGACCCTGAGTTGTTGGTTTTCTGTTCCAGAAGTTGTCTCCTGTGCCAATGAGTTCAAAGCTCTTCTCCACTTTCTCTTCTAATAGATTTAGTGTATCTGGTTTTATGTTAAGGTCTTTGATCCACTTGGATTTGAGTTACGTACAGGGTGATAAATATGGATCTACTTACATTTTCCTACACATAGACATCCAGTTGGACCAGTACCACTTGTTAAGGATGCAATAATTTTCCATTGCATGGTTTTATCTTCTTTGTCAGAAATCAAGTGTCTGTGGGTATGTGGATTTATTTCTGGGTCTTTGATTTGATTCTATTGATCCACCAGTCTGTTTCTATGCCAGTAACATGCAAGTTTTATGACTGTTGCTCTGTAGTACAGGTTGAAATCAGGGCTGGAGATACCTACAGAAGGTATTTTATTGTATAGGATTGTTTGAATTATTCTGATCTTTTTCCATGTGAAATTGAGAATTGTTCTTTCATATTCTGTAAAGAATTGTGTTGGTATTTTGATGTGAATTGCATTGAATCTGTAGATTTCTTTTGGTAGGATAGCCATTTTTACTGAGCTAATCCTACCAATCCATGAGAATGGGAGAACTTTCCATCCTCTGATCTCAATTTAGTTTCTTTCTTCAGAGATAGGTCTTTCACTTGCTTGGCTAGAGTTACACCATGATACTTCATATTATTAGTGGCTATTGTCAAGGGTGTCTTTCTCTACTTTCTTTTTCAGCCTGCTTGTGGCTTCTATACAGGAGGGATACTGATTTTTTATTTAATTTGATATCCAGCCACTTTGCTGAAAGTATATATCAGTTGTAGGAGTTCCCTAGTAGAATTTCTGGTATCATTTATGTATACTATCACATCATCTGAGAATAGCGATACTTTGACTTCTTTCTTTTCAATTTATATCCCCTTGATCTCCTTTAGTTCTCTTATTGCTTTAGTTAGAACTTGAAGTATTATACTGAGAAGATACAGTGAGAGGGGTCAGCCTTGTTTTGTCTTTGATTTCAGTGAAATCATTTTAAGTTTCTTTTCATTTAACTTGATGTTGGCTATTGGCTTGTTGTGAATAGCCTTTATTGTGTTTAGGTATTTACCTTGTATCCCTGATCTCTCCAACACTTTAAACATGTGTTGGATTTTGCCAAAAGGTTTTTCAGATGTGTAGGGTCTAGGTGCAGGCCATGCATGCTCTTTGGTTGGTGGTTCAGTCTCAGCAGCCCTCATGGTCCCAGGTTACTTTACTCTATAGGTTTTCTTGTGGTGTCCTTGACACCTTCCCCTCCCTCATTCCTTCCTCCTCCCATTTTTCCACAAGACTTCTGGAGCTCCGCCTGAGGGTATCTACATGTGTTTCCATCAGCTGCTGGCTTAAGCCTCCCAGAAGACACTTTTGCTAGGCTCCTGT
The DNA here is from genome assembly GCF_903995435.1 of Acomys russatus. Classification (NCBI taxonomy): domain Eukaryota; kingdom Metazoa; phylum Chordata; class Mammalia; order Rodentia; family Muridae; genus Acomys; species Acomys russatus. The sequence goes on along the minus strand of NW_026131846.1, from coordinate 1,954 downwards.
CTGTAAACATAGCAGAGCACAATTAATAGTGTCAGGGGTTGGCTCTCTCTCATGGGATGGGTCTCACGTTATTCCAGTCATTGGTTTGCCATTCTCTCAAGCTCTGCTCCATCTTTATCCCTACACTTCTTATAGGCAAGACAAATTTTGTGCTGAAGGTTTTATGGATGGCTTGGTGTTCACCTCCCTCCACCACACGTTCTATGTGGCTATAGGAGGTGCCAACATCAGGCTCCATATCTCTCACTGCTAGGAGTATCGGCTAAGGTCATGCACATAGACTCCTGGGAGCCTCCCTGTCCCAGAGATGCCCTCTACGATTTCGGTACTCTCTCCTAGTTCTCCCTCTCAAACCCCTCACCGCACTCTGCCCATACCTGATTTCCCACCTCCATCACCCTCCCCATGTCCTCTCCCATATACAGTTCCCTCCTCGATCTACTTTAGATTTCTATTTTATTTACTCTTCTGAGTAAGAGTCAAACATCCTGCCTTGGGCCCACATTCGTTTCTTTGGGTCTGTGGAATGTAGCATTGTTATCCTGCAATTTATGACTAATAATCACTTATAAGTGAGTACATACCATGCATGTCTTTCTGGGTGTGTGTTTCTCACTCAGGATGATCATTTCTAGTTCCATCTGTTTGCCTCCAAATTGCACAATGTCTTTGCCTTTAATACTGAGTAGTATTTCATTGTGTAAACGTACTACACTTTCTTTTTCCATTCTTCAGTTGAGGGACATCTAGGTTATTTCCAGTGTCTGGGTATTATGAATAAAGCTTCTATGAACATAGTTCAGCAGATGTTCTTGTGGTAAGGTGGAGCATCTTTTGGGTACATACCCAGACCTGGCATAGCTGTGTCTTGAGGTAGATGAATTCTCAATAGTCTGAGAAACCTGCAGATTGATTTCCACAGTGGTTGTTCAAGTTTGCACTCCCACCAGCAGTGGAGGAGTGTTCCCCTTTCTCCACATCCTCGCCAGCATGTGCTGTCACTTGAATTTTTGGTGTTAGTCATTCTGACAAGTTGTAAGATGGAATCTCAGAGTCATTTGATTTGCTTTTCTCTGATGAATAAGGACTCTCAACATTTCATTAAATGCTTCTAGGCCATTAAAGATTCCTCTGTAGAGAATTCTCTGTTAAGCTCTGTACCTAATTTTAAAATTGTGTTCTTTGGTTTGTTGGTGCATAACTGCTTGAGTTCTTTACGTATCTTGTACATTCGGCCTCTGTTGGATTTAGGATTGGCAAAGACCTTTTCTTCAGTCTGTAGGATGTCATTTTGTTCTGTTGCCAGCGCTCATTGCTTTACAGAAGATTTTCAGTTTCATGAGGTCTCATTTATTAATTGTTGTTCTTAGAGCCAGAGCTGTTTGTTTTTGTGAGGAAGTTGTCTCCTGTACCAATGAGCTCAAAGGCCTTCCCTACTTTCTCTTCTGTTAGACTTAGTGTATCAGGTTTTATTTTGAGGCCTTTGATCCACTTGGACTTGAGTTTTGTGCATGGTGATGAATATGGAATTATTGCATTCTTCTATATGCAGACATCCAGTTAGACCAATATCATTTCGTGAAGATACTTTCTTCTTTTCAATGTATGGTTTTGGCTTGTTTGTCAAACATCAAGTGTCTGGAAGTCTGGGGGTTTATTTCGGGGTCTTGGATTCAATTCATTGATAAACTTGTCTGTTTTATGCCAATTAAACCAAATAGCTTTTATTACTATTGCTTTGTAGTACAACTTGAAATTAGGGGTCGTGATACCTACAGAATTTCTTTTATTTATAGAATTGTTTTTAGCAATTTTGGGTCTTTTATTTCTCCATATGAAGCTGATGGTTGTTTTTCAGGGTCTGTAAAGATGGTGTTGGCTTTTGATTTTGGAAATGCTGAATCTGAATATTGCTTTTGATATATGGCCATTTTTACTATGTTATTCCTACTGA